>NC_061077.1:14635735-14781098 GCF_021917145.1 Hypomesus transpacificus
ACACACACTCACACACAAACGTACAAGCATATTTGAAGCCATACACATAGAAGTCCAGGGGCTGGTGCTAGTGAGCATGCTCCACCTGAGCAGTGTCCAATGGAGGGTGATGTATATGTGGGAGGAGTTGCTGAGCTCCTGGATCATGGCTTCTCTGCTGGCTGGGCTGATGGTCCACAGCAGACTGGCATCACTCTTGAGCTTAGCCGTCACAAGGTCCTCGGCCCCGTAGTTCACTATGAACTGCATCGCTGACTGGGGGAGTGAGAAGGAGGGATGGCCGGGGGGGGGGAGTGAGTGTGAGAAAGAGGCAGAGAGTGGACATGGATGAAGGCAGACAGGTGAATTTCAGGTTTGGGTTCAGGGGGGTGATGGGAAGGCTTACTGGATGAGTGGCATAGCGGTTGGTAAGACGGTTGAAGCCCGCTCCAGAGTATGGAACCAGGTTCTGCTCTTGGGCACTCATGGTGAACAGAGGCTGTGAAGGCAGACACACACACACACACGTCATCACTGGTCAGCAGTCACAGTGGGGGAGAGGGCAGAGACAGATTAAGAGTTCCTATTTTAGTGGGTTACTGCCTACCTCATATCCTGCTATGCCTAGCTGGATGGACACATCAAGAGGCTGATTGATCACCCCTGCCACTGATTTGACCAATGACATGAAGAGAAGAGGGAACCAGATGATGCAAATGAGTGCGAAGATGATGAAGCCTCCCATCCCATACTTCACCACCTTCTTCTTCTTCTGGCCAGGCACGTGGGGGTATTTCTGGAGCAACACATCACTCGTATGATCTCCAGAAACCAGACAGTGTTCGACTTGAGCACTCGATCTTGTGTTGAAGTTGCATTCAAATTCCTCATTGATTCACACAAGCAATTTGTGTAGATCTAGTCTGGGGGGAGCACGTGTGCACACTGACCTTCTCCGACTCCCTCCCGCACCTGAGGATGAAGATGTTGGCGTAGATGTCCTCCACACAGATCCAGCTGGACAGGCTGAGGGTGGTGTCGGTCCAGACCCAGTCCATCACTGCCCGCATCTCAGTCAGGAATGGAACCATCCGGAAGCTGAGTGCGTGGGGAGAGAGGAGGAGGAAGGCAAGGTAACTCATATCATTTGGCTTGTGTCCAGTACTGAGTATTTCTGAGATTCATCCATCTGAGAGGTGAACCGTCCTCACCCCTGGAAAAGGAAGAGGTTGAGGAAGTTGTAGTTCTTGGTGAGGAAGTTTCCCAAGACGCGGTTGGGGTAGCCACACTTGATCTGATAGGCTGACAGGCCAAAGTAGATACACTTTACGAAGTACCAGAGCTGGGCCACTTTGTTCTGGTTGAACCTCCTGAAACATGTAACGGAACCCAGTAACATCAGACATCATAGATCAGACAAGGTTTCTTACACATACACACAGAGAAAATTCCTTGGACATCAACATCAAAATGCACTCTGTGATCCTTGGGATGGATTATGTCAAACATAATTGTACATTGATGCAGGAAAATGCAGGAAATCGCAATTTCTTCCACAGGATGGCCCTGACTTAAACCATATATTTAACTGAAATAAACCAAACTGTAACCTAGCCAGGTCCTAACTTAACCTAACCACGAGTTACCATCCAATAGTCACTGATGTCAAATTCAGTACGTTAACATCTCATTTGGGCAACACAGCTTTTTCAGTTGGAGAACTCCGACCTCTCTGTGACCCCAGGCAAGATGAAGAACATCCAGAAGTGGATTCCAAACACCAGGCCCACTTGAAACACACACTTCCCCATCAGGGTCTTCTTTAGATAGAGGGCCCGGTCCACGATCATGGTGCCAAACTGGATCAGCAGCATGACCAGGAAGGCCTCAGGAACCTGGTCCTCAGACAGAGACTCTGTGATGTCTGCTGATGCACTGTGTTTCTGAGGGGACGACAACACACAGGTAAGGAGAGGAGAGTACAAGGGAGGACAGTATTTTAAAAGGATAGGAGACATGTCTTTTCTCCTCTCTCCAACTCCATAGGTACTAACCCCAAAGGCCCAGTATCCGAATATGATGACGATGAAGTTGACGACATCAATGATGAACATAAGAGTGTAGACGTCACACACTGGGCTGTACTCTGGGTGGATGATGTCATAAAAGAACTGCCTGATGGGAAGGTAGATGTGTAGCGCTCTGTAGAGACAGCAACAACACAGATGAATATCAAACTAACATCCAAGTTAGAGATATAAGGCTGACCCAAAGACCACCCAGTGTCAGATTAGGATTTAAAAAAAAAAGTGATTTTGTTTGAATCTAAGTGCTCACACTTCTATGACTGCAGCCTTGGCCTCCAGAATCCTCTCTCTGATCTGCTGCTTGAGTCTCTCTTTCCTGGTCAGGGGAACCTTAGAGTGGCCTCTCCTCCTCTTGGAGTGGCGATTCTTAACCTGCACGCCTCCTGTGGAATAGTGGCAGTTCGTCGACAGGCAGCCAGGTAAAAGCTGAATTCAATCAGGTAGGAATGCTAAACTAGTCCAAAACACAATGCTAACACAGCAGCATCTCTCCACCACCAACAGACAAACACAACACACAATGCTCAAATAGTCCCCAAAAGTTTCTTAGTTAACTTTGACTTTAGATGATCCACTTCAATGAAGAAATCCACCTGTCAAGGTGTCAGTACTGTATATGTGACCCTTCATAGAGCACCACTAGTGTGATGTATCTGTTAGAACATGCTAGTCCCGTGTACCGTTCTCTGTGGAGCTGTCCCCCTTCCGTCTGCAAAACCATGATGTAGTGGAGGCCTGGAGGGGAAGGAATGGCACCCGTCGCTTCCCTGCCCCCTTCTCTCCTCTCTCTCCTGCCATCTTTTTCTTCTCTGTCTTCTTCTTCAGCTTCTTGAAGAAGTCAGGCATCTCCACTTCTTTGTTGTCCCACAAGCCGTGGCACTGCAGAGGTGACGACAGGACAGGTGAGAGAGTTGAGGCAGTGACATCAACAGCACAGACCTAGGCTTGTCTACTGTCTGGTAGGAGTAGGAGCCAGTTGGTTCACAGCAGGATGTATTCTTTCACATATTCACTGACACACACTTTTATTCAGACGTGTGGGTTGTATCTCTACTATCAGATACGAATACACACACACACACACAGTCAGTAGACCTTAAGGATGGAGCGATGGAAGAAGAGAGCGAGTAGTTGAATCAGGTCGAAAAGGACATATCCGTCTTTCTTCTCCACGCCGACGATGTTGGGCAGGGCGAAGGGACGGTCTGCGTTGATGCCGCGGTAGGCTGAGGTGGCCCAGGGGAAGAAGCCAAACTGGAAGAAATACTTCACCACCACAGTCAGCTGGGAGAGAGGGGAGTCATACAGCATACAGTTCAGAACACATTTAGATGTGCATGCACTATCTGTACAGTACGTGTGTGTGTGTGTGTACCTCTGTGTATATAATAGCAGCCATCCAGAAGCGTTTGGTGGGCCTGGGGACAGACAGCATGGCCCAGAGGAAGATGAGGATGGGGAGGATCAGGGTGAGCATCGAGGCAGACACAACGTGGTTGAGGATGATGACAAAGTAGCACAGCATCTCTGACTGGGACACCATGATGTTGTAGAGGGCCAGTGACAGGCGCAGGTGTCTGGGCAGAGACTGGTAGAACTTATCCGACTCGCCAATCTCATCATTGTCAAACATGCTGCAGGGGAGAAGGGGGCCGAGAGAAATATATGAGATAATTATAATGCGTAAAAAGAAAAATAAATCTTAATTGGCAAAGTTAAATAGCGTGATCGTGCCCACAACACCATTTTATACACATCATTTAATATGAATTCAGTTGAACCTTTTATCCGAAGCGATGTCCAAACAACATCAGCACAGCCATGGATGGACTAATGAACTAATAATAACAGTATCATGCAACAGTATGTTGGTGTTCAGAAAACCAAGGAGTGGTGTGTATTTATTCAAGCCCTGTGGACAGGAATGGTTTCTGGATGAGCTAACACATTTAAAAACTACATATCCCATGATGACCCACTTGTTAAGAAGGAGCTCGCTGGCAGTGAGGTTCCTGGTCTCCTGGCTCAATGGCCTGGGGGAGTCTGGGAGATCCACGCTCAGCCCCTCACGGTCCACGACCTCCAGGAGATCAGCTTTCTCCTCCTCCTCCACCTCCTCCTCCTCCTCCTCCTCCTCCTCCTCCTCCTCCTCCTCCTCCTCCTCCTCCTCCTCCTCCTCCTCCTCCTCTTCTTCTCTCCACTGCTCCTGTCCCTGTGCTCCTTCTCTCCACTCCTCCTCTTGGTCAGCCGTGTCCGCCTCCCCTTGCTTCTGCTCCTCCTGTTCTTCCTCTTTAGACTGGGGCTCTGTCTCTCTGTCCTCCCCCTCAGCATCTTCAAGGCTGTTGTACAGTCATACCCAGACATACAGCCAGGGGTCAAAAGAGACACTTCTTTCTGACAGGAAGGAGAGGGGAGACCTGAGACCAGACATGAAAACAAACATGTACCCCCTGACCCCTGACCTGGGAGGAGGCTCGTCACTCTCCACATTGGCCATCTTGAGAAGCTTGCGTCTGAGCTCGTGGACGGGAGGCTCCAGGAGAGGAGGGTCTTCCAGGTCATCCTGGGTGGGCTGACGAGACATCAGCAGGGTATCATCTGTCATGCAGCTGGGACGAAACACACAAACAGGCCACCCCCCCGCACACACATCATTTAGTTCCAAAAACTAAAATTGGTATATTTTTTTGTATGTTGGTATGGTAATGTATAACAGCCGACCTGGAAATACTGCTGCCCCAGGACAGCTTGGAATGGGCGTGCCTCAGCTTGACGTAGCCCCGGGGGGAGGAGGGGAGGGGCGGGGGCGAGGAGGCGGGGGTCAGAGGTACCTCATCCTCGTCATCCAGCGAGGCCAGCGTGCTCTGTCTGGACCTCCAGTTGTCATAGAAACGCTTCACGCTGTCCTGAGACACTTCCTTACCCTGGGGGCAGAGGGAGGGGGGAGAGTAGATATTTGAATAGATGTGTAACAATCTTAGCAATTTTAGCTCATATTTATCCAGAGTTATGCATAAGTCTGGCTCTGGAGGACAGGACAGGACTTGGCACTGTGTAACAATCTTAGCAATTTTAGCTCATATTTATCCAGAGTTATGCATAAGTCTGGCTCTGGAGGACAGGACTTGAAGAAACTCTCAGAGGTGTGGTCATGTGGTCTAGCTGTGCTGCTGCCTGTGGAGAGGTCCTACCTTCTTTTGCTGCTCGTTCAGCAGGGCCCTCTCAAAGCGCAGCACCTTAGAAATGGCCAGGTTGTTTTTGCAAAAGGAGTTCAGGCCCTCTGTGAGGTCATCAATCAGCGACAGGAGGACGACCCATCCGAATCTGAGAGTGTCCAGACAGCGCTGGAGAATATTCTCTGTGGGAGGAGCAACATCTCTTAAAAGATCAGTTCAGATGAGGTCATTCTAAAGCAGGTGATGTCATCCTAAATGAGCCAACAGCGGATAAAACAGCCATACTGTACTACAGCAGAAAATAGCATAGACCTTTCTCCTCATCGCCATCTTCATTCGGACAGCTTTCTTCCAACTCATCCTCGCTGGAGTCTGCTCTGTCGATACCTGGGAGAGTACACACACACAGACACACAAGCACACATACACAAAGTACAGAAGTACAGAAGTACTGTTACAGAAGAACACATACCTCAGCAGCTATGGTACTGTGCTCTGCGGTTCCTCACTTTTACCCTGCTGTCTCTGGAGCTCTCTCTTTGCTCTCCTCTTCTCCTCCTTTTTCATCTTCTTCTCCTCCTTCTTATGTCCTTTCAGTGCTGCCTTGGAGCTGGTTACCCAGGCATCATAGGCAAGCTGAGGACCACACACACACACACACAGCCTGCAGGTTTATATTTATCTCAGAAATATTTATGCCCATCATCAGTGTTTATAGGGTAACTTTCATACAACATGGCGGATCAGCAGGTTTCACCTGAAAGGCAGTTTTCTTCTTAGGTGGTGCATCTTCCTCTTTGCTCTCTTGAACCTCCTCCTCCTCTTCTTCACTGTCACTCTCAAACAGGTGATATCCACAAGAGTCCCCCACTGGAGGACCCAGGAAAATAATCTTTTAGTAGTACTCAATGGTAATTGTATTTTCTACAATGCACTCGACCACTGTGATCACTAATCACTGGATGAGGGTGAAGATGCCTCAGCCCTGCCTCTGTGCCTCTGAACGTACAGTCCTGTTCTGACAGAGCAGCACTCACCTGTGGGCTGGGAGACCCATGGCTTCCACCATTGACCCTGGTCTCCCTGTCCTCCACTCTCTCTTCCCACACTCCCATCTGGAAAACACAGTCCCTCCTTCACTCCTTCATCCATGGCTACATCCATGTGGTCATTCGTTCAGTGAAAACGGCACTGAGAAACGGCACTGAGAACTTAATTCAATAATCATGTGATTCTGGATTTTACCATGTGTGTCCTGGACTGCAGGGGGTGCTGTTGTTCCGGAAGGTCCTGCAGGATGACTCGTTTGCTTGGACTTGATCTTCTCCATCCTAGAGAGAGAAGAGATCACCAAAGTACACATACAGTACAATGTCTCCTGTTTAGTAAAGCCTTACAGTTCTAGCCTGTCCTGCTTCAACTTGATTGGGGAGTGAAGGCATCTGTGAGATCTAGAGATGTGATCCGTTTCTTACTGTTTCTTCAGCGTCTCCACAGATTTCTTCTCCATCTCCAACCTGGCAGCCACCAGCTTCTTCACCTTGGCCTCAAACAGCTCAGCTCCCCTGGAAACCACAGAGAGGGACTGAACCCTTAAATGCTAACCCCATCGACCCTGCTGGTCAGTTGGCCTCAGAGAGGCGAACTTAAAGCCAAACTTACAGATAGACATCATGAGTGACACAGCGCCATCCGAGGACTACTAAGAAAAAAAGACCGGCTGTGTTTGGAATGCGTTTGGGAAATTTAGAAACCAGCTAAATCTGGAGACTGACCTGGCGGCTAGGATCTTGGAGGCCCGGAGGTCTGACACCACGTACAGGAAGTAGTAGCTGAGGAAGACTCGTCTCTGCACTAGGAGGACGGTGAAGCAGATGGCGTCCCACACGATGCCAGCCTCGCCCTCCGGCAGCTCACATTTGTCATCCGGGGCCGCTTCATCGCACAGGGGAATGAACACATACATCCAGAGATGAGACTACTCACACAGTACAGTACATACACGAAGGTATACACTGAAACAAAAGGGTTGCTGTTTATTTAAGAGATGCTCTTACGGATATCGTAGCCCTTAATGGTGCAGACCATGCTGAAGGCCTGGATGAGCCAGCAACCATTTTTCAGCAGGCTGTCCAGGTACGCACAGGAGCCAAGCTGTGATGCACACGCACATTAGCAGCACTATAAAGAGGTGTATTAACAATAGCCTGTCTTTCCATAAGTGCATGGGATGCCCATGACGTAAAGGAAACTCCTTCATCACAACAGCACTCTGGCTCCATAATCAACATCTGAGTCAACTGCCAGAGAGAAGAGCAGACTTACAGACAACAGGTTCTTCATGGCGATGACGAAGCAGGTGTAGCCAATCAGCCAGTCCCACAGACGCAGGATGTAGCGCACTGGCTTCATGAGCAGGCTGCCCCCAAACAACATGAAGTAGAAGCAGGCCACCAGGTAGCCCAGGCAGAAGAGGTTGATGCGTGTTGTGCCCGTGATGAAGATAAGACACAACACCAGCCAGAAGAAGTAGCTGAACGCAAACACCTTCACCATGTCCAAGTAGGACCTGGAGGGAGTGGACACGCAGGGGAAAAAGCAATGTTTTTATTATGTGTGTTTCTGTGTTTGTGTGTATGAGTGTGGTTGTGTGTGTCTGTGTACGTGTGTGAGTGTTTGTGTGTGTGTCCCAGACCTGCAGTGGAGGAAGTTGTTAACAGGGATATACTGGTTGAGGGAGCAGGGGTCCAGGCTGCGGCTGATCTCAACGTTCTCCCCGGCCAGGAGACGCACGGCCGCACGGTTCTCCTCCTGAAACACGTGCAACTGCAGCGCCGCACACAGCAACAGGAAGTGGTCATCTGCAAACAAAACACAACTTCCACAAATGGCAGTCCTGCTTTCTTCCATGTAACAAGAAAAGACCAAATAATGGCAGACAATTGATCATCCTATAACAGATTTCAAATCTGTCGGTTCTGATATTTTTGTGTCACTGTACATGGTGAGGCAGACTGACTCACATAGGATGAAGGAAGGGTTGGGCCTCATGGCAAAGTCTGGCATGTAGAACCACTTGATGATGTTGGAGGTCAGGGTCTGGCTGGAGGTCCTCCAGGGGTAGTCTGACAGAGAGGAGGAGGGGAGGAAAGGGGGGAGGGCACAAGAACACAACACAGCTCAGTTACTGTATTGGGTGGACACGCCTTTAAAAGTCAGCTTAAGGTATTTCTCTTTACTCCATTCCTCAGAGTGACTGCCATTGAGTCACTGAGGCATTGTGTTACCGAGGCAGAAGGCAGGGGGCAGTCCGATGCAGAGCAGGTACTGGAGGATCATCAGGCCTGTTGTGAAGTAACAGTACTTGAGCCAAACCTCCCCAATGGCCTTTCTACGACGCCGGGACAGGACAGCCAATAGCGCGCAGGAGTGTAGCAGTGCGTAGAAATCCATACGCTGGCCAATCACATTCACTGCCACGATTAAGCACACCTGGGAAAAAGTGGTAAGTCCACATGTTATAGGCTGGAGGAACTGTCAGTCACATGTTGGCAAATATAGTCTTATGCAAACTTGCTGTTGGCATGGTCCCATATAAGTCTGTCAAGTCTGATTATGAAATTCAGATTTTAATCCTGAGGTACCTCCAGTCCAAACTTGTAGTAGGCGTAGTTGACCATGTACTTGAGGCAGGGTAGGATGCCTTGGTCCAGGTGTTGCCGGGTGATTCCTTGGAAGATGATGCTGAACGGAGGGGTCTTCAGGTCGTTATGGAGACGGTAGTAGAGCTGGTGACGGTGCACGGTCACCTCAAACAGAAGCACGCCCAGAACCATCAGGTGGTTCTGAGAAGGCATAGAACACGGAACCCTTAGAACTTTCAGAAACTTTTGGGAGAGTCACAGAACGATCAACAATATTACAGGTTAAATATCTAGAAAGCTCCTCCACACACACACACACGCACACACACACAAAAGAAACACCAAACCCCAAAATAATTTGAAGAATCCTTGTATCTAGTGAAATCATAATTGGGGCAAATATGTTATTTTTGTGGTATGTGTTCCTTAGTTCCTTAGTTAGATCTGCAGGTGTGTGAGTTTTCCCGAGGCAGGAGAGGAGGTCCTACCCGCAGGCAGGGGAGGATCCGCTCCTCACACTTCCTCAGCTCTCCACACCACACGGCTGGATCCACAGGTTCCACGTATAAAACTGACCTCTTCAGCAGCTCAGCCATGTTCCCTTCCAGAACCGGATCTGTTCCATTGACTGATAACAAATGCTGCAACACAGACACATATTACAGTACACACCACACATAGACATTTCTAGACAGTGTTTGGTTAAGGTCTGTCAGCAGGCGCTGGACTCACGTCGGTGCAGTTGGAGGAGTACTCAAGAGGCTTGATGACTTTGAGCTGATACATCATCTTACACACCACCATGATGCAGGCCCACACACAGGATACACTGGAGGCAAGGGGCCGGAGGTGGGGCATGGGCAGGGCCAGAGTCCACAGCACCAGGAACAGGAAGTTCATCAGGGACACCTGGAGCACACAGGCACACTTTTAGTAGCAGCGGATATGCACCTTGTAAAACGAGCAGTTATAGAAGGATGGTGTCTACTTGAAGGCACATCACACACACACACACACGCTCGGACCTCTTGCAAGGATACCCAGATGATAACAGTGGAGACAATCTTGAGGCTGTGGAGCTCTAGGATTCTCCAGCCTATCTCCTGGGCCCTTTGGAGGCCTAGCAGGCCTTGCAGCAACAACAGGCTGGCTTGGTCTACAATCCGCGTCCACTTGCCCAATGGTTCCCCTGGGCTGCCTGAGACAAACAGGCACACAAATGTACACAAAACAACGACACCGAGGGACAAATGAGGCTCAAAACCCCTAAGCTAGTCTGCTAAGCTTAAGCCTGAGATTTCATGTGGTATTTCACCGAGGTAAAAGCCTCCTGGTTCCTGTTTGGGTTCAGAAACCAATTGAATATGCTGGTACTGGTGGATGACACCAGTGTACCAGTAACTTGCCAGATACCTTTCTCTTCCTGCTGTGCATCTTTCCCTTCAGAGGATGTGGACAGTCCAATACTGTCCAGGGTCTCCTGGCTCTCCCCACTCAGCTGCTCCTTCACCAGTCTGCCAGTAGAAACAGAGTAGAAAACACCACAGTCAGACTCTGCATTTTTGGGTTCACCACACTAATTGCAGTGCTGGGATGTAATTACTGATGATTAATAAATTCATAATCCAAGATAAGGATCTGTTACCTTTGCTGGAGCTTCTCAATGTTTTCTTTGATCCTGAGGAGATAAGGATTCATTTTAGAATCTGAAGTCTACTAGGCCTTTTACTAGACAAGTATATCCCATCAACAATTTCAGGCAGAGCATTATGTTAACGCGATGTGATTAATGTGCTTGGTTGGATGAGGAAAAATCAAAACAAACGTGTATCTCTCTCTATTCTCATAATGGCACCTCTATGTACTCATCACAATGTGAGAATATCTTTCCCTTGCCTCCAGTTATTGATTCTGCTCAGCTAAGTCTTCTCGGAGTGAGCCAGCTGTGTGTGTAAAGCAGCGAGGTGTGCAGCCAGTAGGGATGCAGCACACTCTTTTGGAGCAGTTTCCAAAAGGGCTTCCTTGGTTGTACCTACAGGAGAAACCTTCTGGAAAAACCTTCTCTGGTCCTTTTACAACATTCGTTCTTTAACGTCCTTAAATTCTCGCATAGGAACCACCAAAGACATTTCTAGAAAGCACCTAGTTGACCTTCCTGGTGCAAATGAGTGTACTTCACCATAAAAAATGATCAGCAGTGCATCATGCCAGATAGGGAAACAGTGGGCTGGCTCTTACGTGTCAGAGATCACACTGACTGAGTCCCTCAGCTCCTTCTCTCTGGGTGCGGGAACACATAAACACAACAACCACACACACTGTTAGGCTGAGTTACCATCCATCCACCACAAAGCAATCTGCTGTTTGCTGCAGAGCAGTGGGACTTTTCAAGGCTGGTAACTGCAACCCTACAGGCCATGTTCTGTATGGAAAACACAACCATGGAGATGATATGAACGAATCATGAAATAGGATCAGTTTCCATCCTCCCAACTAAAGTGAAGACCGGCTACAGGTTGGTGGTAGCATTTCTGGCTGACCTGTCTGCTCCCTGGCGGACAGGGACGTTGTCAAGGTCCGTGAGCTCCAGGAAGTCGTTGTTGAAGTAGTGCAGCTGCAGGATGCAGGCCAGCAGGAAGGTGGCGGGGAGCAGGATCTTGGCAAACAGCTCCACCGTGTCGTACTGCTCCAGACCCAGGTCACGCAGGCTGCAGCGCGACGGCAGACACACACACACACACGCGCGGAGGAAAGGCTCAGTAGACAGAGACATACCGTGACAGAGATGGTTTTGATTTGTCCCAGCCATGCCATTTCAAGGCCTGTTCAGATTTGACCTTTGACCCACGTGAGCCTCACCCCTCCTCTGACATGCCCATGATCTGCCTGAAGAGGCCTGAGACACTCCTGAACTGATACATGTAGATGGCGATGAGCACTAGCATGGAGTAGCCCACCACCACCGCCCAGAAGTACTTCAGCACCCGGCGCCACACATCGTAACGAACCTGATGGAGGGATAGAGGTTAGAGGGTGGAGAAGATGAGGGAGAGGATGAGAGTCAGCAACAGGCAGAAGGAAAGGGGATGACTCGACTGGGTCGTGTTTCAGATGTCAACTCAGGTAAAAAGGCTGCTGTTCAAAATTCTTGACCTACAGTATAAGCTAATGCTGATTATGAAGCACTCCCATGGCCTTCTTAAGTGGAGGACAACAAGTGGGGACGCAGGAATAGCACAGAAACAAAGGTTTATGTGGGTGTTCAGTCTCTGTGTGAGGCTGGGCCAGGCCATTAGGCAGCTCTTAGTGGCCACTTTACCAGGTCAGCAGAAACACTAGAAGGGCAGAAACAGGGAAAACAGCAGCAGAAATGTTTGTGTCTGTGTTTATGAATCAGAATCAATACTCATAACAGCCAGCGTATTGATGAGGGACTTCTGAGAGGTGCAGGAAGAGGGGGGAGGGAAGGGGGAAGTGAGGTGGCAGGAAGAGAGGGTGAGGAAAGGGGGGAGACGGGTGAACGTGGCACAACTTGATTCCTTCCACTCACTCCAGGTTTGTAAACAACTTGTTAAGCGCTGCTTTGTTTTTAGGTAGATACCCTGAATGCATCTCTAGTTTCTTAGATGAAAGGTAGGGACAAGCACACCCACACGCACACAAACACAGAGGACTTTACCACCTGGTAGAGTATGATGCAGAAGAGGAAGAGGACGATATAGAGGATCTTGTAGACCATCACCTTCCCCGAGAAGCTGACCACGAAGAACATGGAGCAGCAAAACAGGATCCAGTACTTCACCAGGAAGCCCCTCAGCTCCTTGCCCAGCAGAGAGGCCAAGGGGGAGGGTTCTGGTTCCTCCGCTGAGGGGGGGTTGGGGGGTGGGGAGAGAGGGGTGAGGAAAGGTGGGCAGGGGGTGGTGGGAGGGGGGTGACGGTAATGAAGAAGAAGGTGAAAAACATGGGAAAAGGGAGAGGATATGTTATAACGATACGTTATTGCTGCTTGGAGATGGAATGATGAACGGATCCTTTCCAGAAGGGAAGTGGAAAAGGAGGTGAAGTACGTGGCAGAACTTTGACTTCATCCAGAGTCTCCATCTCCTGCTGGCTCTGCTCCTCCTTTCGCTCCCGCAGTTGCTGACGGAACAGCAGCCAGAAACTGAAGGCATAGCACACCTGGAGACACAGGGAGCCGTCAGCAAACAGCACAGAGAAGCAGAACAACAACATCCTCCGGCTCGACCCTGTGACCTCCCTGACCTTGGCTCCCAGGTGGGCGCAGGGTGCAGAGGAGCTGCTGAGGTCAAAGTCCACCACCATGGCGGGGTGCAGGTGGGGGTAGAGCTCATCCCTGCTCAGTCTCAGCCCGCTGAGCCAGGCCGCGCCCACCAGCACTGTGCCGTACACCGCCAGGAAGGGTGCGCTCAGCATGGCGTAGCGCCGGCGGTCACGCATCATCCAGATGGCGCAGGACCATACCAGCAGGGCAAAGGTCAACCAGCTGTTGTAGGTGATGCTCCACACCTGGGAAACAGGGACGCAGAGTCCAAGGTCAGTAGCATAAAGACCCTAAAAAGAGGGTCTTTATGCTTGAGTTTGAAAGGATTCAAACCCACCCCTCCCTTCAAAGCCACTCCTATTTTATTTCAGCAAATATAACAAAAAGTGCTTCTCCCTGTAAGCCTACGTATTGTACTGTAAACAGAAATGTATGAAACCCATATTACATACTGAAGAATACATCATAGCTCTCAACCCACATGGTAACTCTAAGAGTCTGATCCATATTGTAAACATGCAGAGTGAGGCTGGGTACCATCATGATGATGAGGGCGCTAACGTAGCTGTGTTTCATGACCAGCAGACCAAATACAACCAGACCACTGGGGGCCGGCGTGGGGGGAGGAGTCTCCACACCACTTCCTAATAACTCAGTCTTCTCTTTCTCCTCTGCTTCTGTGTCTAACTCTGAGGAAGGGAGTGGATAGAAGAGGGGAGGAGAGGGAACAAGAGAGGAGTGGGGAGGGGAGGGAATAAAAGCAAATGAAAGGAAATGAGAGGAGATTGCATGGTAACTATACAATACCTTTCAAACAACTCAGAACTATCCATCACTAAATCATTTTTGTCTTTGTTCCTTTGGGGGCACCACATTACCTACACCACTGGCTACTAAACTAAAGCCTAACTCCATGGAGACATAGAGAAGACAGCTGGTACCTTCTGACAGTGAGTCTGCTCCTTCATACTGGGGAGGAGGGTAGCAGTTGGTGTAGCCGCCCTCACCCAGCCGTGAGCCCAGCTGGTGGCTGCGCAAGTCATGCCAGGAAGTCCCCCCCATTAGCACCATGGGCTGGGGAGCGGGAATACACACCACACCGTCAACACAAGCCCTCATTAAAACAGTAC
The DNA here is from genome assembly GCF_021917145.1 of Hypomesus transpacificus. NCBI lineage: Eukaryota > Metazoa > Chordata > Actinopteri > Osmeriformes > Osmeridae > Hypomesus > Hypomesus transpacificus. Next base: position 14,650,034 of record NC_061077.1, read on the forward strand.
AGATAAATTATCACTGAGGAAAATCAAATTAGAATAAAAGTCGTAAAGACAAAAAAGGTAAATTGAACTGAGGTTTGTTAAACAATCCATTCTTTGGTTTCCTTCTCAAGAATCATCATGGCTACCTCGTCTGGTAGGTAGGTCTCTTCGTCTGTGCTGGTTAGAAGCTGTGAATGACAGTGACAAACAAAGAATAAACACAGGATGTATGCTCAAACTCAAATATCAGAACAGAGATTTTGTTGGAAATGTTAATACAGCAGGAACATGTTCAAATGTTCTCGAGTGGTTCCTCACCTCGTTCCTGTCTCCAGGGATATACAGGATCTTACAGAAGCTTGGAGGCTCCTGCTCAGGGCTCTCCACTGGAGTCTCCGGCTTCTCCTCTGTCACCTACCAGCCACACAGCCAATGCTGAAAACCCACACAAAGCCCCCTGACACGCACACAAATGCACACACACCAAGCGGTGGGTTGTGGTACCTGTTCCTCGCTGAGATGGACCCACTTGTGCAGCAAGGCCACCAGGGTGTAGTACAGCAGCAGCAGAGCCAGTGGGTTGGTGAACACAGGCCAGCTAGCGTCAGCGTGCAAGCCCAGGCTGTAGGGCTCTGACTGGTTGGTGTGGATGAACGCTGTCATGCCAAACAACCTGGGGAGTGTGTGTGTGTGTGTGTGGGGGGGGGGGGGGGTGTGGATGGAAGAGAGAGAGAGGTCAAAGAGGCTCAAGGGAGGGGTTAGGAGTAGCGGGTCGTTGGTGGGTTTTCGAAGTAGCAGCACACCAAACTTGACAGTATCCTCTCAGATACCCTCCCCTGCCCAGCCCCGTGGGGTCTACCTGGCGTAGACGTCGTGGGGGGGCACAAGATGCTGGGCCAGGGGCAGCTGGTAGAGGTAGAGGGCCAGAAGGTGCCCAGCGCTGAAGATGGCCATGAACACACACAGGGTGCTGAAGACTAGCAGGTTGATGGAGCGCCCAAACACCCACCACCACACTAGGCCCAAGAATGTCCCGAAATACACCCCAGACGTCAGGGAGGGTAGGGCGATGCCTGCAGGGAAGGAAGAGTAGATATGGTATGTATGAGTGTGGTGGAGTAGGGTTCTGTAGCATGGGCGTTATGAGTTCTGTAGTATGGGGGTATAGGGTTCTCTAATATGGTAGTAGAGGGTTTTCTAGAATGGGAGTAGAGGGTTCTGTAGTATGGGGGTCCTACCAGCCAGGCCCAGTAGTATGGTGACCACCACCTTCCCTGCAGTGTTCATGATGGTGGACAGGACGAGTCGGACCCCTGCAGCAAACACCAACAGCTTTGTGATAAACTGTGGCGGGGATGACTGGACCGGTGTGCTCTCATCTGAGGTGTCACAGGATGAGCCGTCTGTGATGTCACTTCCTCCCTCAGACTCTGTATCCGACACTTCTTCTTCCTGCTGTGGTCACACGGACATTGGGTTGAATTTCTCCCTCGCTATCTCTCTTTAGCTAATTTCTTATCTTTCACTCTCACCCTCTCTCTCTCCACCTCTCCTGTCCATTGGCCTCATGTATAAAAGAGCAGCTTTCATACCAGAATAAAAGCGCAGCTTTAATACCAGAAGATGGCGTATGGCCAAAACTTGAAAAGTACCTATGCATAGAAATTATCACATGTATAAAACCGGTCGTACGCCAGGTCCTGCGCACCTTTCTTTATAAATCACAATCAACGTGAGTTTGACCACACGTGAACGAGCCACTGACCCCGCCTTGCCTCCTCCCATAAATGAATATGCAAATAGCCTATAAATGAGCTCCTGAGGTAATTTCTTTGTCTGAATCTGAATTTTTTGTCAAAAGAAAGTCGGCGGAGTGTAAAACTATTTACGCCCTTTCTTGTTTTTTACCTGTAGCACTTTGAGATTTAGCTAAATGTAAAGTGCATTACAAATAAAATCATCATTATTATTATTATGGGCCAAATGCTGTGGGTTTGGGGAACCGGACCATGGCAGATATTAAGAAGAAATGGTCCGATGTAAAACTTGAAATTAAGAAACGAGTGGTGGCGCATCGTAACAGCATGGCAGCTAGGGTTAGCGTGACATAAATTCCCTGAGTGATTTTGTAGTTCGTTTCACACCCTCAAGTTTAACAGAAGTTAGTGGTGGCAAATTAAACAGTAGGCTATATAACATATCCCATTTTGGGTTTTGGCATTTTGATGTGATCATCCACATTAATGATCAAACTTTTATTGTTATGTTTTTTGAATAGTCAACGTCATAGACCTATGACAATAACTGTAGTGGAAACTTTATTTTACATTGTTTGTTGAGTTTCGGCACTTTTCAGTAAGAATTCGCCATGTTACAGAGCCAGACAAGACTTTGCGGATGGTCCGCACATTTTCACGTGTGCTCAAAAGTTTCCGTGACGGCCCGCACATTCTCAAGTACATTTTTTAAACATCACACCGTGTGCATGAAAAAAAGCGTACGCTTTTTGTGCGTACGCAACGTTTATACATTTTTTGTAGGTCCAATCAGCGAACAGAGGGAGTGGCTGAGAACGATGACGTTAATGTTGTGCACTAGTTTGAGTAGTTCAGTAATGGCGGCGGAGAAAGATGCGAGCGAAGCTATTCTGCGGTTGTGGCAACGCTGCCGAATATCCATAGGTTAAAGCCGGAGCAAGAACATTCCTTGCAGAGTTTTGTTGGTGGCCATGATGTTGTGGCCCTCCTCCCCACAGGGTTTGGGAAAAGTTTGATTTTCCAACTACGGCAGCTAGCTCCATTACAGTAGTGGTGAAGGAGTTGGCTAAGGAGAACGCTTGCGATTGGTTATGGCAAATCAGAGTGGCTCTGGGCAGATCCAATAGTCTTAAACTAACGTAAACTTCGTAAACTTCAACAGAGGACTCGCCTTCAAGGAAGTTAACGTTTGTCAATGGAGCGATCCCAGACCCTCTGTACAAATGAAATGTACGAGGGTCTGGTTAGGATCAGGCTACCAGGTGCCTACCTCAGAGGAGGTGATGCCGTTGTCATGGAAACTGATCTGGGGAGCGGGGCGCAGCAGCTTCTTGCAGAGGCGGAGCAGAAAGAGTCCAGACAGGAAGAGCCCCAGGTCTGGAGCCAGGAGACGCACAATGTTACCTGGATCCACCACACTGAACCTGGACACACACCCACACACACACATACACACACACACACACACAGCAAGTTTAGACTAATGCTGGTGATATCACAGACTTTTACAATTATTTTAGAACAAAGAAGTGGTCCTACCGTACAATGCCCAGATGGTAGAAAACATTCTCTGTATATTCTGTGGCTGTTGAACAAACACAGCATGGTCTCACTTTACTTGTGACATGTACCTGTCACAAACTAGTTCATTACTGTATTACAGTATACATCTCAAAGTCTGAAGTGAGAAAAGAGGGTTGGTTTTGGATTGCAGCTGAACATGCTTTAGTTAGTGAAGGAAGTGGGGATGGGTCTTACAGTTTAGGGGAACGTAGGCAAAGGTGATCTGCATGAAACACTGCAGAGCTAGGAAGGTCACACTGGTGGAACAAATCAACACCAGGAACCTGCCTGTCCTCCCTTCATACAGCACAGAGAGAAGGAGGAAAGAAGGTAGAGGAGAGGAAAAGAAGAGAGGAGAAGAGAAGAGGAGGGGAGGGGAAGAAGAGCAGATGGAAGGTTTCATTGTTGATGATGAGATCAAATGCAGCCATGTAGTCCAGGCTCACAATGTATTCAGTTGGCTACAAGTACCCTGTCTACTTACATAGTGTACTGTCTAAAGTAGCCTACTGAATACATATATTACTCTATATTTCTGACACTAGTCTGGGGCACACAGGCCTGGTATACAGACTATGTAGGGAGACTCAGACCGAGACAGAGAGAGTACAGGCGTCGCTACGCTATAGACATCACTATCTATAACCATTAAAATGGATGGAATGGAGCAGAAATTAGCTATAAATCATAACAGCATAATTAAAACCTGCTAGCATGGTTGCCCCGTAGAAGATTGTGGAGGCAGATAGATACATTTGTGGAGACAGTACTGCAGGATACTGTGATTAGGAAGACAGGGAAAACTAATTAGAATACTGACATCCAGAAGAGAGGTGTTCGTCATTTAAGTATAAAGTACACAATCTTCATTTGGGATCTTGACATTGCCGAAGCCAACCCCATGGTGTAATCATACTTAACTGGAAAATTGAAGATGTGGCCTCAATTAAAAAGTTATTACGAAGTGGAAATAAGAATTCTATGTTATCTGGCTACAGATGAAACCACACCTGCTTTTGAGTAAATAAATAGGGTTGAAGCATACTTTAAAAAAGAAATGTAATTGTACATACTCATATTATCTATACATATTACGTATAAACATCTTCCATTCCATCCATCTACAGACTAAGTCTAATCCTCTGTGTTGGACCATTACACACAAGTCAAAACAACTACAGTTACAGTAGGTGCTGAGCCAGCAAATGTGTTTCCGATGTGTTTTTTTTAACTAAAAGCTTTGTTTCATTTAAACCTTTCCCCCTCCATCAGGTCTAATATGATCTGTTTAATCCCCTCACCACTCTCCCCTCAGAGTGATGTCATGTCAGCATGGTAGCACAGTCTCGAAGCATCTGGAGTCATCTAAGAATCCAGAAGTTTCTTCGAGACTCAAACAGGCCTGCATGCAAGAAAAGCGCCCACAAATGCTGACACCACTACTTTTAATGTAATTAGTATTACCAGGTTATACATAATTGATAAGTGCTAACGGTCGTTTCCTCTTTACTCACAACTCAGAATGATACATTAATTCATCAGCGTGTATCGTCAATCAATGCCTATCTTTCTCTCTCTCTCTCTCTCTCTCTCTCTCTCTCTCTCTCTCTCTCTCTCTCTCTCTCTCTCTCCCTCACACACACACACACACACACACACATACAGAAACACACAAACAGGTATTGTGGACTTGCTGTGGCACATTACAAGACCATACTTACTGCTTCCACTATGTAAACACATACACACACACACAGACATGCCAGCTAGGTGATTCTAAGATGTGTTACCTTTCATGGAGGTGAGGGTGGGGTTGGGGAGTAAGGGCAGGGTGAGCAGGAACAAGAAATACACCACTGACAGACCATTGTAGCGAAAAGATGTTGCTGAGATAGAAAGAAAAAAGGCACGTCACGCACTCCACGAACACACACAAATATGCACACAAAAAAAACCTTCGCTCAATCAACAGACTGGAAAGATAGGTCAGATATCATTGCAAAGAGGCTTCCCATGAAAAGATCAAAGGTCAGTTAGGTCACTGATATAAAACACTTTAGCTACAGCTAATCCGATCGATCACATTCGTACACAGATCGCAGAATTGCTCGACTGTGTTTTATTTTGCATGTGTAATGTCAAACTTTAAAGACAAACTCATTACTAAATATGTTTACGTATAGTGATATTATGATTAGTATCAGAGTTATTTATTACACGTATTTAATATTTCCCTATAGAAAAGAAGAGTCATCAAGAACAGTTCACAGAATACACACCAGTACATCGCTACACACTGACCCCGTTTCCTATGGTAAAATCATTGCACAGTGGCCGTTTGGGCGAACAAGAATAAACGGATGAATGTATCAAAACAACACAATTAATGCATTTGTTAGACATGTTTTTGTCCTACAATAGTTTAAATCTTTCAGTTAATTAGACAGTTTTTGGAAAGACTTGGAACCTCACCACTGTACTCTAATACAACCAACAGCATCACATGTGTAGTTAATAAACTGTCTCCTATTTTCCGGTATCATGCTGTATTCCCAAAGCTTACAAAGGGATAACAGGACAAACGTGAGTTCAGCCAGCCCACTCACCTGCTAGCAGGAGGAGAGGAAACATCAGGTTGTACAGCATCCCCACCACCAGGTCCCCTGCCATGGCTGCACAGAGACACTCACGCTCTCTCTTCCTCTCTCTGCTGTTTGGGTCTGCAGTGGACTCTCACCACCTCACACATCGCCCTGGGGGAAGCTCCCCCTTTCTCTCTCTCTCTCTTGGTCTCCCCCTGTCAGACACTCACAAAGTCGCTCCACCTAGTCTCTTTCCTAGTCTCCCTGCCAGTCAGAGGAGTTTGGTTATCCCCCAATGTTCTCTTCTTCTTGTCTTTGACCCAGTCTCTCCCTAAGTCACATAACCAGAGCCAGCCCTGGTTTCCGCAACTTCAGTACCCCCAGCCTCTGCCTGGGGTGCTCCCAGTCCCTCTCAGCAGCTGCTGACACCACAGACAAGGTAGCAACAAGACAGGATCAATAGATCTGAGGACCAAGAGACGAAAACTACACAACAACAGCATGGACCGTAGTGTGTAGATCAGATACAGGTGAAGCAAAGTTAGAGGAGAAGTTTTAATACATGGGATGATGTTTTGCTCGCTCGCTTCTGCCTCCTCTATTCATTTCATGCTTTCTACCCATCGGTCCTTGTCTTTCTCTATACTCCACTTATCTTTGTCTCTCATTCTAGATGTCTCTCTCATTTTTCTCTCTCTCTCTTTCACCCCTTGCCACTTCCTTCTCTCTCCCCCCACCCTTCCCTGTCTAAGTTGCCCCTCCATCCCTTCGCAGTCCACAAAGCCAGTGATCCGGTGTTGTTACCTCACAAGGAAATCTCCTCTCCATCATCAGGTCTGCCAAGAACCCTCACCGTTCAAACAGGAAGAAACAAATAAAAAAAGAGACAACTGCTATCAGTTCAGCACACGCAAGAATGTTCAACCATTCAGTGTGTTTCGGTAGCGAACCTACTTTTTGTCAGGACCCAGACATTTCGGAGTCTGATATGTTTGAGGTGTTCTCTGTTCTCAGTTGCTGGACTGTGTGTGTGTGCTTCTGTTTTCAAGGCTGGCTCATCAGTTTTCTCTGGAGAAGGGGAAGTGTATGTAATATTCATGGATGCTAGTGAGACCATTAGGAGATTGTGACTACAGCAATGAACTGTGGACAGGGCCTTGTGGACAGGGTAGTTTGGAGGGAGAAAGCAGGGAGAGGGTAGCTAGATGGATCAGGAGAAATGCTCAGCCATCAAACTACTCGTTTTATCATCCTGATCCCTTAAACAGGCACAGCCTTCTCACTGAGCTGGTGACCTGAGATGTGGAAAGTGGACAACCTTTGATCTGTTCCACATTAATGGCACGTAGCAATATACTACAAAGTTTTGCCATGGATGACACGTTTATTTCGTGGATAGGAATTCATTATTGATATTAGTTCTTTATAAAGATCTAACCGCAGACACAAGGCCACAGAGGCCAAAGTAGCTGCAGAAAGGTTTTTAGAAAAGGGCTACCTTTTACTTTATTAAGTACCACAAAATACCTTTGGGAACATGGTTCCAGGTAGACTGTATTACCCCTGACTAAAGCTAGAACCTTAAAAGTTAAACACAAATTGTTCACCTGACAGGACAAAAGTGGATGGGACAGCAGCAGACCAGGTATTGAGTCTCTCAGCAGTTCCTCTGCCTTGACGCTGATGTTGTCAGCAGCACCACTGATCCATGGACAACAAACTGGACCTCAGAATCATACATCCAGTACCAAGCGACACACACAACAGCTAGTCGATGGAAGCCACTGGAACCTGTAATTAAAGAGGCTTCTAAACGGACATCCATTTGCTTCCCCATGATGGAAGTTTCAGGGGGAGGGGGGGGGGGGAGGTTGCCTGATATACTGGTAATCACCCCTGCCCCACAACACATGTTCTTGTGTGAGTCTCTCATTTAACTAAGAGCATAGACTCCAAATGGCTCTACTCAATAGCTCTACTCAACTACTCAGTTGAAAAATCCCTATCCTTTTCTATGGGCTCACTCATTCAATACAAACTGAACTAAGCAAGGACCTTCAACTGAACTACAGGACTGATCCATAGGTCAGTGTGGGGTTATAAAGCCAGCCGATGGCGAGCTAACACAACAATGTGTGTGCAAGCAGGCGTCTCATACCCAGCCCTGACAAGGGACTCAACTCCGCCCTGGAGAGAGCCACTCAATTACTCTCTGAAGACTACAGAGAATATATATATACATTGATTATGGGAATGAGTGCTGAGACTGCAGCTCTTATTTAATGGCAGCGGAGACCAGGAGAGCGAGAGGACGAGGCGGAGGCGCACTACTACTCAAGTGGAGCTCTGAGTAACACGCTAAGGATGTTCAGGACTTCTGAGAAGCAGGAAGTAGCCCCCTGAGGATGCCCGTCTTGCTGACAGGCAGGTCTCGTGAAGCAGTCACTAGCGGGGTAGTCAGGAGTGGTAGTTCCAGCTAAACTTGTCCTCAACCGTGGCTAGGGTGACCACCTGACCCGCCTTGCAATGTATCGCATAGCATTTTCACCCCTTGTCCTGCACGTCGCATATCGCACAGCATATTGAAAATGTGCGATACAACGCAAAGCGGGACAGCTGGTCAGCCTAACCGTAGTTCTGGGTTTACTCCAAAAAGACAGACTCTGACAGACATACTGGCTTAATCCTTTTATAGAAAAAAAGCCCATCAATTACATTTATGAAACTCTTTGAATATTGTTGTGGAAGTTTTTGCAGACAATCAATCGTTTTAAGCTGAAGTCTGGTGAAGTATAGAGTTAATGTTTATTTGAGGTAGATTTAAACATAATAACGTTACCAACATAACATCATCAGCACACAAACATAAGACAATAACACAAAGACAATTCCATACAGCTCCATCTAGCATTCTAGAATGGAACCGGGAGAATCCAGCCCACCAGCACAACCCAGCTGATGGCCCTGAACCCCCCAGAACATTCTTCAACAGACCATTTTATAGATACGACAGTTCTCAAAAGTCATTGGTCCATCCTCCAGACATGAAGCTATACCAAATCTCTTCTGTCATTGGTTAAATCCTTAGAACAATACAGTTGAATCCACATTGTCTTCAGACCAACTGTCTCTTCTCCCCAGGTGACAAGAACTCTTTCAGGTCACCCAGACTTCATGTCTCCTAGTTAGGTGTTATAAAACTACAGGTGGCAACCTCTGGGAGGTTGTCTTGGTCTAACGTTGGTAATGTGTTGAGCCTGCATCTATATTGTAGGAGCTTCAAATACTAAAACGTGCATTTACTTGTGTTCCTTCAGCGGGCCAAGTGCTAAGGTTTACTCTTTTACTACTCATTTTACCTGATCATGTCCACTCGTATCAGTCAAGCTCAACCAAGCATAGCATCAACCTGCATTCAGAGTGAAGAGGATTTCACATATTGTTTGACCCATGTTGATCTTACTGTTAATAATTGTGGGGTTGGACCCATCTAGTGTTGAGAAGACATAACTGCAATTGTATGGAGTTAGATTAGTTTCATAATTCAAACAAACAAACGCAACACGATTCAAACAAATTTAACACGATCCAAACAAACGTAACACGATTCATACAAACATAACACGATTCAAACAAACAAACGTAACACGATTCAAACAAACGTAACACGATTCACAAATGTATTTCGTGATTCACAATTGTAACGCGATTCACAAATAAATGACCCTATTACATTCGTTTGCAACCTGACAAACACAAGTTACAAATCCCTGCATTCGTTGGTGTGAATCCTTGCATTCGTTCGTGTGGATTTTTGGAACTTTCCTGACGCGCTTTGATCCACAAATGCATTTTTTCTAAAAGATATCCTCAGCAGCCTATCAGGTCGTCTCTTCCAATTTTAGCCAATCACATTAACGTGTCTATGTGGACTTCAACAACCTGCCATAATGACGGACATCGTCTCCTTCAGATCATGAGCAATGTCGTCTGGTTGCATGTAGGTGAAATATTGCTTGTTACTCTTATTAAACCGATGATCATACCTGATTAAATATTGTTGAGAATGGCAGGATTCATGTTTAGTCATTTTCCGTGTTTCCTAGGCTAACGCAGAGCCCGTCTACCCATATTAGACATTCTCCGGTGATTGGCTAAAATTGGAAGAGACGACCTGATAGGCTGCTGAGGATATCTTTTAGAAAAAATGCATTTGTGGATCAAAGCGCGTCAGGAAAGTTCCAAAAATCCACACGAACGAATGCAAGGATTCACACCAACGAATGCAGGGATTTGTAACTTGTGTTTGTCAGGTTGCAAACGAATGTAATAGGGTCATTTATTTGTGAATCGCGTTACATTTGTGAATCACGAAATACATTTGTGAATCGTGTTACGTTTGTTTGTTTGAATCGTGTTATGTTTGTATGAATCGTGTTACGTTTGTTTGGATCGTGTTAAGTTTGTTTGAATCGTGTTGCGTTTGTTTGTTTGAATTATGAAACTAATCTAACTCCATACAATTGTCCCTCAAGTGTGAGGAGAATATTGTGAAATGTCCCTTTACAGTTTTTTCCAACTGCTTACACGTCAAATCCTTACTTGTCACACAATTTCTGAAACCTGACAATCAAACACCAGAACCACACATCAAATTTGCAAAACCACAACACACATTTTTGGCCTTTCACTCAGTTTTCAATTTCATAAAACACTTTTTGCAAAACACAACACCCAGTTCTTCACGTAACACACAAAATTCTCTTGATTTCCTTTTTCAAACACAACCAATCAAAGTGCCACACTAATTCATCAGGGCCTCACACTAACTCCTCACATGTGCAAGCACTCATTGCTTTACTCAACACTAACCAATTATGGCTTAGGAATAGGCCTATAAATAGCCTAATTTGAGTCGATTTACAGTGGTGGGTATAATTTGAACCTTTACTGTAGAAATTATGACAGCTATGTAACAATCTACTGTAATGTACACATGTTCTAATGTACACATAATAGCTGTTTCAGCACAACACACGGTATACTATACACATACATATATTTTGGCACCCACGCATCAATGGACTGCAGTGCACTGCATGATGGTCACAGTCTGGTGGATTACTGTATCATACTGTGCAACAGTACAGTGACTGTAAGAAGACATTCTTACAATATTGTAGAAAATAGTATATATTACTGTATGCTCCTGTTCATGGCGCGCACACGCACGCACACACACACACACACACACCATTCCGTAATCCCCTTTTTCAAAACTAGGTTTGGTTTCTGTCATACTACAGTCTTTCTTTCGTACTGTGTAATACTGTATTCACAACCACAAATACTTAGTTAAAAAAATTTTGGTTTCAATCTTGTTTTTGTGTTTACCATGCATTTTTCAACATCTTTGCCATAACAGAAATGTACATAGGAGCTCATGAAAGAAGAGATTTAGATTCTGAATAACTGTGTGTATGTGGCATATCCAAAAATGTAATATTATGGCAAAGGTGTTTGCAACGTAAGACAAATGTTTGCTTTCAAAACGTCTTGGTGATATTTTGAATGCAGTGCTTCCTTTTGCAAGAGATGCGAGAAATTTTGCATTTTGTGTGTGCAATTCTTGGATTTGATCATTCATGTACATTCCATATTACATCTGCAATAGTTTGCTCAGTCTCTCTGCTCATTCAAACTGTGTGTGCTGTCAATTATTTGATTATCAATATGTTAGATTGTAGACAGGGCAGGAGAGAATTAGTGACAGTGTGTGTGTATTATCTCAAAACTTACCAGGGATTTGTGTTTTTGAGCATAAGACCGAGGCCAAAAGATGCCCAGACTCCCTCATGTTGTCTTGGTCTCACAGCTGATGCTTGGACTTAATTTGGTAGGCATGCCTATAATCAAGTTCCAGAAAGAGACATAGATAAATATGCCATTGTGTCAAAAATGCTGTTTAACTGTGTGCGTGTAATGTGTGAGCATGTGTTTGTGAGACAGAGAGATAGAGAGAGAGAGAGAGAGAGAGAGAGAGAGAGAGAGAGAGAGAGAGAGAGAGAGAGAGAGAGAGAGAGAGAGAGAGAGAGGGGTGTGGGGTTCTTGAACCCATTGGGACCTGACAGGACATTACAATGTGTGGCCACAGGGTGTCAGTCGAAGGTATTTTTGCTCCTTGTTGCCTGGCCACCATGTTCAGCTACAGGAGGAATGGGCTGCTGCTGCTGCGGTTCGGACAGAGGACCTGGCTACTCTCCACACTGATCTGGCCACCTGGAGCCACTAACATTTTTTCATAACACTGTCTGGAAGGAATGACAGAAGGCGCACAGGCTACTTTGTGGCCGCAAAGGTTGATTTAATAGATACATTTCTATTTGACATGCAAAGCCAACGCACACGGCACAAATAATCAAGGTCCCCCAAAACTCCCATTGGCCCCGGGTTGAGGGTCCAGTCAGCCATTTCTTTACAGGGGGCGCCGTTTTCTCCGCAGAATGTCGCCATGCTGACGTTCTGAGCTATCATGTGATGGAGCTCTCGGTTCTTCCCAGGGTTCAATGAGCGCTGTTTGCCCCACCCCGTCTCTTCAGCGCTGTCTATCTCTATGTACTATTCCCGGAGAAAAGGGGAAAATAATACCTTCAAGAATAGGTAATTCCCTTCTCCAACTTCCACGATCATCCCGGGAGGAAGCAGCCGTCACAGTGGAATGTGTTATTATAGCCTGTGTCATATTTGTGAATGTAAATGCACATGTAGGCTCAATCTACCACTCGGTTTAAAAAGGAATATAAAACTGAGACTGACAGCGGGCTACAGGCTACCTGCAAGAAACGGGAAAAATTCGAAGGATTTTAGCATTTTTGTCACGTTTTGAAGAATCGAAACCAATCTGAGAATGAGTTGGAGACTAACCGTACGTTATTAGGAAGCTTGCTCATGTGAAGAGGGTTAAACATTTCAGCAACAAAAGAGAAGACTAAGAGGGGCCTTTGGATTGAGAAAAACCAGCAAGGAACAGCCATCGCAAATAAGGAGGAAAATCAGGAAAATTCAATTATTCGGAGGATCTAACCCTAAAACCGGAGTCACAGTTAAGCCCTTTGAACATGTTTTGCATATTATAAAGGAGTCTAATGAAGACGGAAGCAGAGAAATTATTACACATGTAGCCCGTTTAGGTGTAAATATTTTTCTAGTGTCCCTCTGTCGTCACTGCGTGGGGAAAGACAGGCTTTACGGAAATACATTGAAAACATCAATTTTCTTTAAAGAAATGCTTTTTTTAAACAGTGTCAAAAAGATCCGTGCCATTTGACAGTCGGAGTTATTCTGTCATGCCGAGTTTGGGTAGCTGTCACGGGCAACAGTGAGACGTGAGACCCGGGCCGCTCGTGAAATAAAAATAGGTTATTTATGTTGTGTTCAGTTGGAATCATAACAAGTAAAAGCGTATATTAACACATTAATCTGTGGATTATAATCTTTATCGGTACATAAAAACTACACGTGAGGAAGGAAAACCCGAAGAGAATTGACAAAACTGAGAAGGCGGCCTTGATGTCGTCACTAGCAGTATCCTGGCCCTTCTGACAGCAGAATCTAGTGAAAATACGCATTATGGACACATAATTTCCAACCAAGGACGGCAACATTGTTACACAGACATTAGTTTGACGCAACACTAAACTTCAAACTGTATACATGTCGTTGATATTGCTCCCAAATTCGTGGGTCAAACGAGGGATCTAGAATAGTTTGTTTATTTATTTATTTTTTCCACACACCCCCCCTCCCCTGGACCCCTTTTCTTGCGGGAAGATGGGTTGTTTGAGCAACAGTAAGACGGAAGACCAGCGAAATGAGGAGAAGGCTCAAAGAGAAGCAAACAAAAAGATAGAGAAGCAGCTTCAGAAGGACAAACAGTTATACAGAGCAACACACAGACTACTACTTCTGGGTGAGTTCATGAAACAGGTACCAGATCTGGTGCAGGCCAGGCCAGGCTGGTTCCAACCTATAGTTTTCGTCCTGTATATACAGTACACTGTGCTATCTGATGTGTGAAGTGGATTATTGAGTTGCCAAACTAGGACCTCCTGCATTTTGTACTGCTATGGTTGAGTGTGTGTTACAAGCTGACATTCACCTCCTCAGCCATGTGTGTATGTAGCCTTCAGGAAGATCACTTTATTCAGCCACAACAGTAAATCAGATATATTGTTGCATTCCAAACATTACCAGGGGTCTATTAGATTGTTACCCCCTCAACATGTGGTTGTTCGTGCGTGTGTACTTCGGAAGCACAAATGCAACAGCCTGTTGCTATGAACACAGGCCTGCCATTATGAGTGAAGCTTTTGTAGCTAACTGAGGGCTATTCCCATTCTTCTGGTCTGTACTGTCTCTTCTGAACTCTGATGATAGTACAGTGTTATCATGCACAAGCAGTCATAATGTACCCATGTTAATGATAATATTTGATTAGAGAATGCCCATGAAGAGTATATTAAATGACATACCAGTATTTCCTACTTGGAGGAAGTTGTGGTAACAGCAGGCAAAAGCAGAAGATAACCATAACAATACCTGTTTAGTAGCACTGGCGGTTTACTGTTTACTTCTTAATCACTGTCAGGCAGGCCTGCAGGTGATGTTAATGGTGTCAACTGTAAACGCTCTGGTTAATGTGGCAGAGTTCACATGATGATTTTATGAGATTCTACATCCAGACTATCATAAGAGAGGATATTCTCCTGATGTCATCACACTGATGGTCAGATCTGGGCTGTAGAGCAAGTTCTCAGATGTAGAAAACTGGTACTTGGTAATTAGTCATAGTTTTCACCATGTGAAGATAAGTGACAATATTCTGTCATTTGGATGGCTATACAGTCTTCATCTCTACTGTTTATCTGACTTTTTACCTCAGTCTTAATTTTCAGCCCTTGTCTGCAAACTGTGAACTTGTTCACCTAGCAACCAGTACCTCAAACCAGTCATACCTGGCCGAGTTTGCTAACCTGGTCAGTCGCTGTCCACTATTCCTGGATTAGTACACCAGTCCTGCCCAGGATGGGAACTGTGATTCTCAAGAAGGATAGAATGTCATTAGGAGTTGTAGTCAGTGTGGTTTTAGTGGCCATGGGTCTTTTATGTTGGCTATAAGAACCCCTATAAACCAAATATATAAAACTGAAAGGCCTTTACATTTGCATTTGTGTGACTAGAAGTATTTTGTGGTGATGGGGGATACCTCATGGTAGATGTGTCCCTTTGAACTCTGAGACTGTCTGTCCAGTCCAGTTTTATTTTGTGGTTCTGCCGTAGAAGACATAAGTCATGTTTTTGATGCCAAATATGTTCTAATATTCATATCCCCTCTCTCTCTCTCTCTCTCTCTCTCTCTCTCTCTCTCTCTCTCTCTCTCTCTCTCTCTCTCTCTCTCTCTCTCTCTCTCTCTCTCTCTCTCTCTCTCTCTCCTCTTTCCATTTCTGTCTGGATCTCACTATCCCATCTCTCCCTCTTACACTTGGATCTCTTTGATTTGATTTCTTTCGATCTGTCTGTCTGTCTCTCTGTGTCTCCTCCCATCTCTTTCTTCAGGGGCTGGAGAGTCAGGGAAGAGCACTATAGTCAAGCAGATGAGGATCCTGCACGTCAATGGCTTCAATGCAGAGTAAGTATCTTTCGGTCTGAAAGGTTCAGATGGGAAGAGGGGTGGTGCTACCAACACTTAGGCTGTGGTTTCAGTCTCAGCTTGGATCTCATATGGTAATCCGGGCATGTTTTGATGGATGGGTTATTGGAAGGGTGTCTCAATGTCGACATAGAAACATGTACTGTGGATCAAACAGAAATGCTTGGACAGTACTTCTATTTCTGCAACGTTGAGAAACGTTTCACCACGCTGGATGCACAATTTAGTTTTACAGCAAGGTGAGGGAGCTTCCTCAGGTGTGTTTCCCTGTGTGTGTGTGTGTGTGTGTGTGTGTGTGTGTGTTGAGGTAGCAATGGAGCCTTTCTGCCTCAATATGAATTCTTAATCTGAATACCATAACTACACCAGTCACATCTGTTCGAAGAAGGGAAATTCTGACAACTGCTGTTGTACTGTTTGATCAGGACGAATATCATTTTTAATAACATTTCTAGAAGTGTTTCAAAGTTTCTTAAGACTAAACAGAAACCCTCTTCATGGAACGGGTGACCTGTGGTGTGTTGGGGGTGTGTTTGTGTGTGTACATGGTCGTCCTTGTGTGTGAAGATCCAGCACTGGGACTAGCAGATCAGCACCTAAGGCGTACAATGGCGTGTGATCCATCTCGTGACTCCTCAACACTTGAAAGTGTGTTTTTGTGCTCCACCAAAAACATGTTCTTGCTTGTGTTGTGTGTGTTAGTCTATACCAGCACAAATGTTGTGCTCACATCTGTAGTCCAGATTGATTATGGTGTTGCTTTATGCCCGTCTACATAGCTATGGATGAACTAACTGTCGTTAACAAGTATGTATTGGTGGCATCCTTTGAAAGTACCACAGAAGAAATGTGTGTTGTAGTCCTGTCCCTGTGTTGTTGAGTTCATCAGGAAGTCCTGAAACATAAACCTCCACTATTCCTCACAAGCTTCCCATTTTCTGTCTCACTTTCTCTCCCCTGCATACACACACATTGACGCACACATAGGCACACATTCACACACGCACACACATCTGAGTGTACACACACCGCTTTGTAAGAGCCATGTGATTTTTAATGACTATCATGTTGAAAATGTAAACAAGGCCTTCTCAATCTCCCTCCTAACCCAATAAACAAGAGGGCGTGTCCACCCCCCCCCGCCTTTATCTTTACTCCCCCCTCTCTTGCTTTCTCTATCTCTCTTTCTCTCCTTCTTCTGTCGAACACAAACCTTTACAATCCCTGTCTCACTTACCATACATCTCTATGTGTTCTTGTCTATCTCTGTCTCTCATTTCATGTAAACACGGACATCCTCCACTTCCCCCTAGTGTATTTGTGGTTCTGTCTCAGATACTTACTAGTCAGTCACTTCTAGAAGGTTCTGCCCTCTACCAGTATCAGCCCCCTCCCCCCAGTCCCCCTCCCCAGGCAGGTCAGAGAGAGGACCATAGCCCCCCCCTCCCCCATCAGGGCTGCTGTTATAGTGGGCCAGTTTGGCTCTTTCAGGTACGGTTCAATGGGAATAGGTTGAGATGGAACACTTAACCTTCTGTTATTCTGTTGCAGAGAGAAAAAGCAGAAAATACAAGACATCAAGAATAACATTAAAGAAGCTATAGAGGTAAGTTTTTCCATTCAATATCAACCCTTTGACAGGGATAACCACCAAAGCAATGTACTGTCTAATAAACCTAGAAGAATGACAACAATGTGTGTGTGTGCCCTCCACTCCCCAGACCATAGTAACAGCTATGAGTACCCTGACGCCCCCAGTGCAGCTGGCCAGCCCAGAGAACCAGTACCGGATCCAGTACGTCCTCTGTCAGAAGGAGCAGAAAGACTTTGAGTTTCCATCCGTAAGTAGAACCACTAGCCACACACAAACACACACACTCTTTGATTGTATTGCTCTTGTTCTCTCTCGGTAATTAGGGTCGAGTGCATGCGCGTGTGTGGTTGCATGCGGGTGTGCTGTGTGTAATCACAACCCTGGCCAGCGGCCCCCAGGTACGCTGGGAGCTCTAGACCCAGGCTGCTGTGTGAGCTGTTGGAGCTCTAATGAGCACAGCGCCTGTCTCTGTGGTATCTTAGCCAGGTAATAGAGAGAGCCGAGGGACGGAGCCAGGAGGTCCCACAGCACCTCAGCTTTACTGTCGAGCTGTTTAACAACACTAAACACCCCCCCTGGGAGCCACACCAGGCCCCCAACCTCACACAATGGCGCCTCAGAGCAAGCTTTTGTGCTTCTTCGTAGACCTGGCCTGTTTTCCTTCTGCTTCCTTAGACCTGAGCTGGGTGAAAATAGGATGGACATGGAGAGTTCAGTTAGCCATGTTTGATCGTCCATGACTCCTTGTGCTATTGTTAGTTAGTTGAGTAACATCAGTTTTTTCTTGTCACATCCCTAGTTGCGGTCAGTTTACACTGAATCCCAAGGGTCAAAGCTGTTCTCAGAAGGCCGAGGAAGCCTCAGTAGACAAAAGCCACCTGGTCCACTGCCCACCCCTCTTCCCCCATGATCATATCTATCCTCTCCTGGTTCTGTCAGTCTGTCCTGATCCTCTAACTCTCTCTAAGCCATCTCCTCCTCTCACCTCCATCCTGTCTTCCCAGTCATGTCTCCACCCCACTACCTCCTCTCCACACCCCCCCCCCCCCCTCCCCACACACACACACACACACACACACACACACACACACACACACACACACACACACACACACACACACACACCTCCTACCCCATCCACTCCTCCTCCCATCCTTCCCGTGAGGCGTAGAAGGAACCGGTTAGACGGGTCACCTGATCTCAAAGTACAGCAGGTTGAAAAAGAGAGAGTAGGACATGGGGGAGGGGGGAAAGGACCGAGGGGATGAGTGCAGGCAGCCACTGTTATGAACATGGAACTTCAGAGTTGGTATTCCAGTTCACACACACAGGCGGAGTTTCTGTGCTGCCGAGTTTGTTTCCAGAGTCTGGCGTATACGTAGGACACAACCTGATATTTGGCATCTTTGGATGCATGTCCCCCTGGAGGGGTGTTGGTCCTACAGCTGTAGGAAGACATGTTGATCGTCCAGATGCGGCTAGTTCACCTGATTGGTCTATCTTATTGGAAGCAGTGCCTGTGATGAACACAACATACAGCTGTCTGTCTGAGGAGAGGCTGACATGGGAATGATGGAAAGGAAACAGAACTCACTTCCCCTTCAGACGGCCCCGCACAACCGACTGAGGAAAACAATATGGCATTGAGTCTCTGTCCCCCAAAGAATTGTGGTTAGTCTTCTGTAACGCAATAAGGAGTCACTAGAAAGGGAGTTTTTTCTCTCTCCGTAAGCGCATGACAGATGATGAAGGACGACTCTGTTACCAAGGCCTGTGAGGAGGAGCTCTTGAGAAGAAGTGCATGCAGGGAAGGCTTTCTCTACTGTACTTTCGTCCAGTAAGCCCACTGTTGAACGTGGTATAGCTGCGTAAATGTTATGTAAATAGGGGAAGATGATGTCCTGATCGCTGTTCCTGTCAAGGGTCCTGTGCGTGTGTCAGCGTGCGTGTGTGAGCGTGCCTGTCTTTCATGTGTGTGCTCATGTGTCTTTGTGCGTATTTCCCTGTCATTAGAGTAGACAGCATCTAGTACTGAGTGGTCACCTGTGTGGACATTCCCTCCTTATGCAATAGGTGTTGAACCAGGAAGTGTGTGTTTGGCTTGGAGATAGGACAGTTGACCTGTGTGACTCGCCTGTTGACACACCTGTTGTCATCAGCCTGACAAACATCCCACAAACATTTAAACTAAATTTGTTTTAACGTCAGAAAAATCTTGCAAATTGTGTTTCCATCCTAGCAGTTGTCTACGTAATCTTACTGTCTCTGACCTAAAAAGCAGTCCAGCTGTCAATTAGATCACCTATGCCAGTCTATAGACTAGGCCTTATCAGGAATGCTACAGTTGGGATGCTAGCTAGGTCTATCTGCTCGCTACATCTGCTAAATGTTTGCCATCTTTGCTTGCTAGTTCTGTCTGCCAGCAAGGTATACTTCATGTTAGCTATATCTCCTGGCTAGGTCTGATAGACGTAAGATTTGATAACTAGTTCTGTCTGCTAGCAAGATGTGATAGATGTTAGCTGTATCTGCTAGCTAGGTCTGTCTGCTAGCTAGGTCTGCTAGATATGATCTGGAAAGGTCTGAAGGACGTGTGCTGGTAGGTCTGTATGATTAGGTATGCTTGGTCTTTTTCCTGAGTCTCTGTTCAGGTCTGCAGGCATGGTCAGCTAGATCTGATAGATGTCTGACACCAAGATAGGCCTGCCATGATGGACTGCTAGCTTTGCAGGTGTGGTAGCTACAACTCTTAGGTCATCTGGGTTTGTCAGGACTGTCTCTGTAGGATTGTGTATCTCCATACCCCTATTTACCTTTACTAACATGTACACAGGCCTAGGCCTGCACAAAGCACACAGCATGTGTTGTCAACAGAAGATACCACACACTCCGATGTCCTCCAAGAGATTGAAGACAACAGCTCTGGCCCTCTGCCTGTTCTTCACTTCTTGATTCAGTTGTAGATGTATTGGTTTATTGTCACAGATATGGCATTTTATTTATTCTACGCTTTGTTAATGCTAATATTGAATTTCGATTGATATATTTGTCTTCTTTGCTTCCCTTCTTCCTCTCTTTATTTGGGTCTCTTCTTCTCTACCTCCTCTCTTCTTCAGGAGTTCTATGAGCATGCCAAAACTCTGTGGCTGGATGAGGGCGTAAGGGCGTGCTTCGAGAGGTCCAACGAGTACCAGCTGATCGACTGTGCTCAGTAGTAAGTATTACACAAGAAATGACCAGACCTTAAACACACTGCCCAAATGGTTGAGGTGCTCTTGATTGAAATCTTGTGTCACTGCCACAATAGAATCAGATCAAAAGTGATCCAATTTGTGATCAAATTTGAGTTCCAATCAAATTCACCTCCCGTATTTGATCTGTGTGTTTTCTCCAAGTGTGGTCCCTCCAGGCCTGGCATGGGTTCTGTGTTTGACCCAGCAGGTTGAGGAGGGTGTGTTAGTGTTCTTGTGGATGGGGAATTGTCTGGTTCTGGTTAGGCTGAAAGACTAAGTTTAAAGCTAGATTCCAAAATTGTCTTTACTCCTCCACCCAGTCCAGACCAATAGTCTTAGTAGCCCCATAGTCTTTTCTTTTTGTCGTCCCCCCTCCATTCCTCTGGAGCTGTACGCTCTTTCATGGCTTTCCTTTTTATATATATATATAATGTATTTATTGAAGGAATAGCACAATACAGGTTATCACAAGCAGTAAAATTTTCCTCCATGTTTTCATTCATTCTTTTTTTTTTTTTTACACGAACGCACAAAGATTACGGCTTTCCTTTTTACTTATGCTTTTTTTTTTGCTCACATTCAACCTTCCCCCCTTTCCTCTCTCTCTATGTCTCTCTTGCTGTCTCTCTATCTCTGTCTGTCTCTTACTTTCCCTCTTTTTTCCTAAGCTGTGAGGTGTAGCATTCTATCACCTGATCTCGGGAATTTGCAATGACAGGGACCAAAAATGGCAGCTCCTGAGTCATATGGAGTAAGAGAGGGAGGTCTAACCAACACAGGAGTGGTGGGAGGGAAACATCACTAAACAGCACTGGCTTGAGCCTGTCGGGTTTTCTGGGAAGGTGGTGTGATGTTTCATCTGACAACGTTATGTATCCAGTAGCATGGTGTGTGTAAGGATGTTTGGAACAGTGCTGTGTATTGTATTGGTGTAGGAGACCCCCTCCCCTCTCAGGTGGCATAGATGGTACAGTCCAATCTTTTGTTCCCTCCCTCCCTCTCTCTGTCGTTCTCTCCCACTCTGCAGTGCTCTCTTGCTCACACAGACTGTCCCGCTCCCTTTTTCTCTCCCTCCCTCTCCCTCTCTCACAAATGCCTCAGTCTTTTCTTTCTCTTTCTCTCTTTTCCCCTCCCTCTCCTTTTTTCTCTCTCTCGCTGGCCCTACTCCAGTCACACAAGATTTGGAGCTGATAGTCTATTTATAGCGCCTGTGGTTCTGTCTCCATGGCAACCATGCTGGAGGCCAGGGCGCTAGGGAGCTATTTTTGAATCTGCTCTGTAATGTCAGACTCTACGCTTTCATTTTCTCCATCTTTTTCTTTCTCTTTATGTCATTTTTTCTCTCTCCCTCTGTCAGTGACTCCCACACATAAACACACTCATGTCCTCCATCTCTTTCACTCCCTTCTATTCTTATCTGCTCCCTCCCTCCCTTCCCCTCTCTCTTTTTCTCTCTCATCCTCCATCCTAACTCATTCTTTCTCCCACTTATGTAGACATGCGAGTTATTGAAAGTTATTTAAAAGGATGGAACAGGCTAATGCCATGTTTACTCTGAATCATGCCGAATTCAGAATTGCAAACATGTCATGAGTTTAGTTTTTTGGGAGTAGATATCCCATAGCAGAGGTTGCTCTTGTGTGTCTTGTGGTCATCTCTGTTGCCACAACTAAGGGTGGTAATGCGCATGTGTGTGAACAGAGTCATGCTCTACCCTTCTGTCTCGGCCTCTCTCTCTCTCCCTTCATCTGTCTATCCACCTCTTCCTGCTTGTCCCTGGTGCGTCTCTCCACCCAACTGTCAGTGCAGACTGGTTTCAGCTTTGTGTCTCACCTGGAGTAATTCCTGTCACATTTCACCCCAGCCTGCCACATTCCTGCTTATCCAGCCTTCTGGCATTCCTCTCTGCCTCTTCACACTGTGGCCAGCATGCCCGTCTCCTCTCACACACACACACACACACACACGGCTCAAAGACTGTGTGGAGGTCACTAGACTCCCATCAGCCCATCTCAAACTACCATAAATGTAGGTTAGTTAACCCTGCAGTGACTCTTATGGAATTACAACTGAAGACATAGACATTCTATTATGGACAGAGCAATGTACAAACAAGGTTTATTCCAGCACATAACTTTTATACTTGTTTAAGCTATGAAGGTCTGCTGTTCTACATCATCACCAAACACCTTGTTTGTGGATCGGTTGAGTTAGGGTTTTGGTGGGAATTAGAATAAATGATTCCCCCACGTTATGTTACAACCGTGTTCCAAAATGGATTAAATGAATTTTTCCCCCAAAATTCTACACACAATATAATGATAATGTAAAAAGTTTTGAAACTGTTGCAAATCTCTTAAAAAGAATAATAATTTAAAAACTCAAATCGTATGTACATAAGTATTCACAACCACTCAAAATTGAGCTCAGGTTTATCCTGTTTCCACTGATCATCCTTGAGATGTTTCTACAACTTAATTGGATTCCACCTGTGGTAAATTCAGTTCATTGGACATGATCTCGAAATGCACACACCTCTATATAACTGCCCACAGTTGACAGTGCATGTCAGAGCACAAACCAAGCTATGAAGTCCAAGGAATTGTCTGTAGACCTCCGAGACAGGATTGCATCGAGGCACAGATCTGGGGAAGGGTACAGAAAAAGCCTTGAAGGTCCCATTGAGCACAGTGGCCTCCATCATCCATAAATGGAAGAAGTTTGGAACCACCAGGACTCTTCCTAAAGTTGGCCGCCCGGCCGAACTGAGCGATCGGGGGAGAAGGGCCTTAGTCAGGGAGGTGACCAAGAACCCGATGGTCACTCTGCCAGAATTCCAGCGTTATTCTGTGACAAAAGGAGAACCTTCCAGAAAAACAACCATCTCTTCTGCACTCCACCAATCAGGCCTTTATGGTAGAGTGGCCAGATGGAAGCCACTCCTCAGTAAAAAGCACATGACAGCCCGTCTGGAGTTTGCCATAAGGCACCTGAAGGACTCTCAGACCATGAGAAACAAAACTATCTGGTGTTATGAAACAAAGATTGAACTCTTTGGTCTGAATGCCAAGCGTCATGTCTGGAGGAAATCAGGCACTGCTCATCCATCACCTGGCCAATACCATCCCTACAGTGAAGCGTGGTGGTGGCAGCACCATGCTGTGGGGATGTTTTTCAGTGGCAGGAACTGGGAGACGAGTCAGGATCGAGGGAAAGATGAATGCAGCAATGTACAGAGATATCCTTGATGAGAACCTGCTCCAGAGCACTCTGGAGCTCAGACTGGGGCGAAGGTTCATCTTCCTGCAGGACAACAACCCTAAGCACACAAGAAAACAAAGGAGTGGCTTTGGGACAACTATGAATGTTCTTGAGTGGTCCAGCCAGAGCCCAGAGTTGAACCCATTGAACATCTCTGGAGAGATACAAAAATAGCTGTGTACCAACGCTCCCCATCCAACCTGATGGAGGTTGAGAGGTCCTGCAAAGAAGAATGGGAGAAACTCCCCAAAAATGGGTGTGCCAAGCATCATACTCAAAAAGACTTGAGGCTGTAATTGCTGCCAAAGGCGCTTCCACAAAGTATTGATCAAAGGGTGTGAAAACTTATGTACTGTATTTATTATTTATTTTTTACAAATCTATTAAAAATATGAAAAACCTTTTTCACTCTGTTATTATGGGTTATATTTTGTGAATCATTTTGAGAAAAAAGATGAATTGGATCCATTTTGGAATAAGGCTGGAACATAACCAAATGTGGAAAAAGTGAAGTGCTGTGAATACTTTCCCGATGCACTGTAGGTATTACCCTGTGGTGTAGTTCAGTTGTTATGTAGATAGTTACCAGTAAGGTTGAACGTTATGTTGATTCAATGCTGTCTGATTGGCTGCCTTGCTGTCCTCCTTACACCTTTCTCTCCCTGATCTCTGCAGTTTTCTTGACAAGATTGACATTGTCAAACAGAATGACTACACTCCCACAGACCAGGTAAGTGTGTTTGCGTGGGAAAGGGGGCGTGTGACAGTGTGTGCATGCACACCCTCCTGTGTTAATTTTGCACTGTGTGTCTGACTGTATGTGTTGAGGAGGTCCTCAAAACCTGACTGTGGTTTCCTCTCTGAAACTCCTGATGCAATGTATACAAAATGCTATTATGCACTGGAGGACGTAACCTTCTACCCTTCTGACAGGATCTGCTGAGGTGCAGAGTGCTCACTTCTGGGATCTTCGAGACGAGATTCCAGGTGGACAAGGTCAATTTCCAGTAAGTATAATCCATGTAAAGTATGGCGCACAGGAAGTAGAATTTTTGCAAAGCAGGAGTCCTGGTCCAGGTATTAATTGAAAATACATTATTCACCAGTGCATGCCTACTGTAGGTGGGTAAGCTCTTTAGATGTGATTCCTAGTTTACCCACAGGGTGGCGGTGTCTGCTAGGCCAGTCTCCTTGACTAACTTTCTGTTTCTCTACCCCCTCCTCCCCTCCAGCATGTTCGATGTTGGAGGCCAGAGGGATGAACGTCGGAAATGGATCCAGTGCTTTAATGGTAACGTTTCAACGTCCTGTTGAGAGATGCACCTTTACACTGACACAACTTAGATTTCAGGTTCACACAGGGTGATACAGACATGTATATCTCATATTCAGCTTAAATCCTTACTCTTTTTTGTCTCCCTCTTTACCTCTCTTTACTTACATTGTATGCTCACTCCTTCTCCTGCTCCTCTGTCTGCCTCACACACAGATGTAACGGCCATTATCTTCGTGGTGGCAAGTAGCAGCTACAACATGGTGATCCGGGAGGACAACCAGACCAACCGTTTACAGGAAGCCCTTAACCTGTTCAAGAACATCTGGAACAACAGGTAACAAGTTACTACGCGAGCGAGCGAGCGCGCCCGCACACACACACACATTGTGTATATGTTTTGAATACAACATTTGTGTGTGTCTAGGTGGCTGCGGACCATCTCCGTCATCCTGTTCCTGAATAAGCAGGACCTGCTAGCAGAGAAAGTTCTGGCAGGGAAATCCAAGATAGAAGAATACTTCCCAGAGTTTGCGCGGTACACCACACCGGACGATGGTGAGAAAACACACACACACTCTCACACACACTCACATGAACCATTATCCACTGGATGAGTGCTTTATCACATTCTGCCACAAGAGAAAGCTAGTTTAATAGTTTTCGTCTTCATCAGTTCTCTCCTCCTCTTCCTCAGCATCACCGGAACCTGGTGAGGACCCTCGTGTCACAAGGGCAAAGTACTTTATAAGAGATGAGTTCCTGGTAGGTGCAGAAACACCCATCCTATTGTTTTCATAAACCAATCACTTTGAACAGCTTGCGGAATAGACCTAATTCTTCCTGTGTGTGTGTGTGTTCTGCAGAGGATCAGCACAGCCAGCGGTGACGGCCGCCACTACTGCTACCCCCATTTCACCTGCGCCGTTGACACAGAAAACATTCGGCGCGTCTTCAACGACTGTCGTGACATCATCCAGAGGATGCACCTGAGGCAGTACGAGCTCTTGTGATGGGAGGGGGCCGAAACACAGACTCTGGACCCCCCCCCCCCTCCCACCTATGGTCTACTCCTGTATTCCCCACCCTACCCCCTTACCCCTGGCCACTCCCCCCTTCCCACCCCCCCACTACACCTCCTGACCTGCAACCTGCTCTAGTCTGTGTGGGTGTGGTCTGTCTCCAGGGCGATGGATGAGGTCAGACTACAGATACAGAGCTCCACAGCGCCGCCTGGAGGGTGCGTTGGGTCACAGCATATAGAACGGAACTCTACTGTACTTTAGCACTGTGCTCAGGACTTGAACCCATAAGAATTCGCACACACACAAACACAACTATCTCCCAAACTCTTTGGTCATTTATTGTCACGTAAATTCCCTTGTTACACACACACAAACACACATACACCACACATTCTCTCACAGAAACAGACATCTACACCTGCTCTCTTACCCTCAAATACCTGCTTGCATACAGAAAAAGAACACACGCTTTAACTGGACTGCATGGGCAGGGTGAGCCCAGAGTTTTTGTTGTCTACTTGCTGGCTAGTTGGCTGGCTTATAGGACACCTGGCTGGTTGGCTAGCTGACTGTCGCAGTGACAGCGGCTGGAACAGAGGCTGTTTGTGAGGAAGAGGAGGAGGGACCATATCTCGGTGAGATCTAAGGAAGAGATCAGACACACCTATGGCAACAATGACAATGCCCTTCCTCCTCTCCAGGATGGTCACCTGACTTTGCCTTTTTGGTACAACAGGAAGAAAAAAAAGAAAAAAAAGGCAAACTTTTACTGAACTTGGTGGAGAGCCAGAATCCTGACTCTACAGTACAGCACCATCTACGTTACAGATCTCATTAACCCTTCTACCGTCTCCACAGTTGGTTTGTCTGTGTAGACTGTTGTGCCATTGTGCCCTGTGCGCTCTTTCTCTTAAATACACTCTTCTCTCCCTTCCTCCCTTCCACCCGTCACCTCTTTCTCCTTTCCTCTCTCACTTTACCGTACCCTGCACTGTTACTTTACTGGCGACGCTCTTTGTTTTGTTTTTAGAGAAAAAAGTAATCTTGAAATTAAGAAAAGACAAAGAAGACAATGACAAATGGGACACTAATCTTTACTCATGGTGTCATTCCCCCCCATCCCTCTCACCTTCCTCAGTCCCTTCATCTCTCTCCCTCCCTTCCTCTTTCCATCCCTCCTCCCCTTGCTCTTTGTACGTCTGTCTTTACTTTACTGCTCAACTATTATTCTTGTACAGACTGTAAAATGTATTATTTTGTACAACTTTATTGAAAAAAAATAACTTTTAGAAGATCCCTGTGCCTTGATCACGACTGTGCGTGTCTAATGAGCTAACGTGGGTGTTATACTGCGCTGTATGGCTTGGCCAGTCCCCTCCCCTCCCCCCTCTCTCTACAGGGGGAGGTGACAACATTCGTAGCTTCTGAGTTTTATTTCTGTCCCCCCCCCCCAACACACCCCATTTATGATTTCAATATCTATTTTGGATCCATATACCAAAAAAGATGAATATATGAAATGTATATGGATTTTAAAAAGTATTTTATTAGAATCAATGAACCTTGACACAAATTGTACACTTTAATACAGTGTGCGTATTGCTATGACTTAAATCCTTTTCAATGGAGGTTTTGTTCAGGTTTGTTGCATTAGCGAACATCTGCAAATGACATTCTGAGGGCGAGTGTTTATTTACCATTTTAATTTCTTTTCTTTTTTTAGCTTTAAGGTAAAAAGGTGATGAGAAATACCCAAATGCAAGACATTGCTTGTTTCTACATGAATCTTTTTCTTTTGCTAAAGAAAAAAAAAAAAAAAAAAAGTCCTATTGTTTTTTTGGGGTCCTTATTAGCGTTGCACAACAGAGACAGGCTGTATAGTATTACACTTACACTTCAGTGCCCAACTTTGACTTTACTGTGTACATCGGATATGGCTCTCAACCTTCAAAGGTGGAGCTCGGAGAAATAAAGGTTTTTGGTGCAGACAGCCACAGGCCCGTCCTTACAAACACACACACACACACACACACACACACAGCCAACCTGGACACTGACTGGGTCCACATGTTTTACAACCCAGATTAATAATAGGGGGGGGACTTTCCCCTGGGCTCAAACAGGTAAATCAGCCAGACACTCATGCCTTCTGTAACATGGGTGCCCTCTTACGTGTGTTTGACCATTTTGTTAAGGTCCTGGTATCCTCACCCAATCACTGGTCACAAAGCACTTTGTCTGCCTCACTAGGAGTTCTGTTCTTACTCCATCCAAACTCAAATCAAGTGCACCTTGACCGAAAAGCAGATATTTGGAATGCAGTACAGAATATGGTATCTTCCACAGTTCAGTCTATTGCAAATATATCGGCAAACTGTACTGATATGTCTTCGCAAAATAAGTATCACTGCACAGGAAAGGTGTGTTCTGTCTCTGACATAAGAGAGGAACCATTTCCAGTATGTATTAGTATTGATACACCTGGTACCCCCAGCACAACATGGGTGCAGACAGTAAAGGATGAAATCAGGTAGCCTAGCTAGTGTACAACACCTGTTGCTTCTACCAAGCATGGTGTCAGGTTAGATGATTATATGTATTTATAGTCAGATTAGTCCTGACACTATGCAGCATCATTAGTATCAATAGCCTTTGAAAAGCATAATTAGTGGTCTATAGCTTCGATTCCAGAGAGGCATAACGTGACCAGGAGCAGAACAGGGCTGTAACTCATTTATTTTCTAGATATTTCTGATTTGACAGAAGAGAGTCAGATGGCTGAGTGGTGAGGGAGTCGGGCTAGTAATCAGAAGGTTGCCGGATCGATTCCCCGCCCCGCCAATATGACGTTGTGTCCTTGGGCAAGGCACTTCACCCTACTTGCCTCGGGGGGAATGTCCCTGTACTTACTGTAAGTCGCTCTGGATAAGAGCGTCTGCTAAATGACTAAATGTAAATGTAAATGTAAGAGACTGCGTGTCTTTGTACGTTGGATCCGCCCACTGACGTACATGACGTCGTTTTCGTCACACGTAGTCCTTCCTTTACCCATTCTGCTTGTTAGCATAGCTTAGCATAGCTTCAGCTGTTTTCGGCAGTCCAAGTGGTGGTGTATCCGTGATCTCTCTCTTTACCTGAGGACGGGCTGCATTTAAAACCTTTAAAGCAACCATCGTTAACAAGTGCTGCGGCATAAAACACCGGTAGTTTCTCCTCAAAGGTGCACCGCACGTCTGGGCCATGGCCAGAACAGAACAAGTCCTACTGCTCGAACCACAACACGAACTAAAATTCAGAGGTAAGACTGAGAGGGCAGGGCCCGTCAGTTCGGGATTCAAGTACTTGACCACTGACTAGCCAGCTTTCTACTTGCTCGTGTTTTGCATGATCAACACATATGTTATTGACGTTTGATACACCATCAAAATGTATTGCGTATAATGTGCCCCTACTTTTTTGCCGTTTGGTTTCTTTGCCACATCATTGTTATAGTGAAGTATTGCGCACAAACGACTGCTACCTATCACAGCTAGCTAATAGGCTAGCTGTCATTTTCCAAGGCTAACGTCGTTAGCTTGGTATGGCCCAGTTCTTTCCAAGACGGCAGAGCCGCCCCCATTGCCATTTCCTCAATCGATGTCAATGGGTGTTTCAGTATGCATAGCATACGAATGCTACATATGTTGGTCTCAAAGTTGACACGTATACATCCAATCTGACAACTTAATGATTTCGTGATGAAGTTAACAGTACATAGCGTTTCATATCTAGTACTTAGCAGAGCTGGTTAGGTCAGATCAGGCAAAGGGCTAGAACTCACTAAGCCAAGGCTAGCAAGATTATTAACTAGCTGCACTATGCGGGTGAGTGCATAGTCTCCAAGCTCTAGCTAGTTAAGTAGTTTTGCGGCTATCATTTCCGCGTTGAATTGGTATCATGCGATTCCAACGCTTGCTGATAATAACCCATGTACAATGCACGCAGGCCAGAGGTGGAAGACTTGTGGTTAAAACCACATTTTGGTATCATTGCAACGTACTTAACCTGTGATTCCAGAATCTCTGACGGGAAAGATTAAGTATTATACTGAACAGGAAAAAGAGATTCTAATATATGTAAATTAAAGGCTCTGCCAGCTATAATGAAGGACAAACATTGTCCATCAGTCTATGGTCCCAGCCCTAAAGAACCCCCTGTGTGAGATAAATGACCAAAGATATGGTGGCTATGTGAACTGATGATTTGTTTTTGTTTCTCCCTTTTTCTCCATTCCTCCATCCCTCCACCCAGGCCCATTCACTGATGTAGTCACCACCACGCTGAAGCTGAGCAATCCAACAGACAGAAATGTGTGTTTTAAAGTGAAGACCACTGCGCCTCGCCGGTACTGTGTCCGGCCCAACAGCGGCATTATTGATGCAGGAACCTCTATCAATGTATCTGGTGAGTAGCCACCATCCCAGGAGCATTAGATACAAATTAACCAAATGTCCAAAATCCAATTTTTTGCATTGTTGGAATTAACATTGACTAATGCAGCTGCATAACTAATAAATAGCTATGCAGCTATTTAACAGAACATTTAACTGTTGGACTATTGTACCATGGGATAATCTAGGCTATTAAATCATGCTTAGTTTCGGTAGAAGATTTCCTGTAACTTGGTCTGTCTTGTCTCTACAGTTATGTTGCAGCCATTTGACTATGATCCCAATGAGAAGAGCAAACACAAGTTCATGGTTCAGTCTCTGCTGGCACCTTACGACATGACGGACATGGAGGGGGTGGTGAGTGTCCCGGCAGGGAACGAGGAGGTCTCTTCATTGTGTATACCTGATGTCAACAAGACCTTGGTTAAGATCTAGTCCCTCTGCTCTCTGTGCTCCCCAGTGGAAAGAGGCCAAGCCTGATGAGCTAATGGACTCGAAGTTGAGGTGTGCTTTTGAGATGCCACTAGAAAATGACAAAACTGTAAGTTCAAAAAACAAAATATGTATATTTTTATTTTATTTATGTTAGTCTAACATCTGAGAGCTTGGAGGGTTATCCACCTTGTCCCTGTCTGCTTCAGTCACACTAATTTTTTTGCACCCCTTGTCAATGCATTTTTTACTGTTAACTTAAAACCGCACAAAGTTACATCAAATCCCTGTACTTGATATCATTTAATGTTTTGTGTAACACCTAGTAGAAGTATAATCTGTATAAGCAATAGCCATTAGAGATCATAAAACAGATGTTGTGCACTCTAACCTATCTTCCATAACCTTCACACCCTTACAACGACGTAATCTCCATAACGCTGTTCTGTAGACTTTTTTCTCTCTCTATCATTTATTTAATTTATTTTGTATTTGTTTTTATTCTCCCCCTCCCACCCCCCTTATGCTCTGCATCTGCATGCCCCCCTCTCTCCACAGCATGACAGTGATAGCAACAAACTTGTGTCCCCCTCTACCCCCATAAAGTCTGAGCTGACCTCCCTGCCCAAGTCTGCCAGCGCCTCCCTGGATGATGGGGAGGTGAAGAAGATAATGGAGGAGTGTAAGAGGCTTCAGATGGAGGTCCAGCGGTTACGGGAAGAGAACAAACAGATCAGGGTAAGGCTCTGGGTTGGGTCTGGTTTTAGGGCTCTCACCTGCACACTCACACCTCCCCCAATCTTTTTCCTTGGGATACGGAGCTCAGGGGTTGTTGTAGGTCAAAGGTTATTTGTGATGCACAATGCCTTGTGTTGATTGGTGGATGGGCCAAGAGCTTACCTCTGATGTGTGACTCTTCTCCTTAGGAGGATGATGGGCTGAGGAAGAGGAAGGTGACGGTCATGGCTGCCCACTCCTCTTCCTCGTCTGCAGCTGTGGCGACAGGCATGAGGGAGGAGGGGCTGAGTACCCGCATTCTGGCGCTCTGCGTGCTGTTCTTTGTGCTTGGGGTCATAATCGGCAAGCTGGTCCTGTAAACGACAACAACAAGGATGGGATGTCCACTTGATTTTGTTTTGTTTATTTGTTATTTGATTTGTTAACTTTTTTTTGTTTTGTTTTTTTGCATAAGGCAATATCACATGGGTTTATTTGCGTAGTGGGGAGTATTTAACGTAATGACAAAAATAATTAAACAAATGAAGGTTATCTAAACAGTCGTGTAAAGTATAACAACCAACGTCTTCACAGGTCTTGCCTTCTGATCACTCTGATGTTCTCTTTCTCCGTCCCTGCCTCCATTCCTCCATCCCTTCATCCCTCCCTCCGTCATTCCTACTTGCACAGAAACAGAGCGTGGTAAGGGGGGAGGCTAGTCTACTATGTGTCCTATTATGATAACGTGTCAATGGTTATAATGTGCACCAGTGAAGCCAAGGCTTTTTTCCTACTGAAGAACCGATGTGATTGAAGATAACGATGGAAGTTGATCTAATGCTGCGTGAATGTTTTAATCACTGTTCTTTTTTAAAGGCAAAGGTGTGTGTGTGTGTGTGTGGCTGAGTTTTAGTGTGAGGGGTGAGACAACACGGCAGGTCTGTCACCCTGCCGGTTCCTGTGTAAAACACAAACATGGCGTTTGGACTTCACTGAAAATAAAACTAATCATGATTATCATGTTTGATCCCACCAATACAATAGGCTGCTTTTTAAAAGGTCTACTAATTGTGTTAATCATATTTGCAATTGCTGTGAAACCTATTATGCGAACAGTTTCCCCTGTTGCAGTGAGCTAGTTATTCAAACACGTGAAAGCTTTGTTTCTAAGTATGCTGGATGGGTCCAGACTGAAGTCTCAACAGGGTGAGAACTGACAGGTTGTCATGCCCATAGGCTGATGTTGGGTCACTTGATGTATGTGACCTCTGGAGGTTGATAGTCAGGGGTGGGTAAGATCGTACACCCGGCTCCAGGCAGCTTCTTTGTGAAACAGGGATGCCCTCTGTTCTTGAGACAGCAGTGTAGTGTACCTCAGAAGACGGCACAGTAGGTCTCACCTGTGGATGTCTCGCTCTGTACAAATGGATCCAATGGCGAGACACTAAACAGGTTAAGTATAAAGTCTATATTGTAGAGCTGGGTGTCTCTCAACACTGCCCATCTAACATCATAGGGGTCTTGCTTTAGTTACTTTTTTTTGTTTTGTTACTATCATATAGCCCACAGTTGTGTTGTAGTTCATTTAAAATCAATGCTCTGTACTCTGGTAGACAGATTTCACTGTGTTATGTTCAGCATGGACACCAACCCCTAGATTAACATTATTTCCTTTCTTTCCAAAACAATCTTTTTTTATAAGGGACCATCTCGCGTCAGGGTTGATGTACTCTAAATTGGTTTATTATTTTGAGCTTGATTTGTTTGGTCATGGTTATCAGGACGTCCCCTCTCCTGCCAGTCAGCCTATCACGTCAGGATGTCTCATGGCTGCCTGGGGGTGTCAGGAGAGGAGGGAGCTGTGAACACTACATAGAAAAGAAACTTGCTTCAGATATGTCAGAAATGACCATTACACAAAATGTAACCACAACGATTGGATACTTTTTTGTATGTACATAAATAATAAACATGTAAAGAATTAAATATAAATGGGCAACATTATTATACTAACATCAGTAGTCAATGGTGTGATGAACAATGCAACCATAATGGATCATGTAGCATCACAAATAAATTAAAATGCATACATTCCCCAACTGTTTGTCCTTTGTTCCATGTTTGTTGACTGACTGCCAGGAGTGTCATGCAGAGAGAGAATGTCTATCAGGCTTGTTTGAGGGTGGATGTCAAAAGTGTGACCTTAATTGGTCAGATTCACTTTTCTTACCTGCCTAATTAGCTGTAGGAGAGAAGGAGGGTTGATGGAAACATTCATGATAGAAGTTCGTCATGGTTATGGCTCTGTTATGTGGACTGTCCTCAAAATCAGTCCATTGCTGATGCCTATTATTTAAGTAATGTTACCGGTTGTGCGTGTAATCGTTAAATGATTGCAGATACATGACCAAAGTTTAAAATCTCATGCCTGCAATAATTTCATAAATACAGTAAATGGAAAGATACCCTGCAACTTCTCAGATTAACTAACTAACGAAGTAAAAGTAGAAAAAGTCAACTTTCTCAGGAGTAGGCTCAATGTTTAAAGCTATTAGTAACAGTTTAGTCAAAGTTCCTTGCTTTCTTGATTGCTTAATATAACAAGAATTTCTTCCGGGATTAATAAAGTGAATTGAGTTCAGTAACCAACCAGCCGAATACCCCAGCGCGGTTAGTGTATGAAAAACTGATATTAATAACCTCTAGTTTATACTTCTTTATACCAGTAGCTGGAGTCAGAGCACCACTGACCAACACCCAAATCGTATTGAGAGGAAACCACCCCAGATACTGTATTACGTCATTGGGCCTTATCAGGAAGTGAGAAATATCAACAATTCGGGTCTGGGTGAACTGTCACCGTTGCCTGCTTATAGCTAGCTAAAGACCATTTCACGGTTTTATAGATAGTTTTCTATATATTTTGAGATTTATTATCTCTATAATGTCTTTGTTTGGGAAGCTGTTCGGCAGTGGTGGTAAAGGTGGCAAGGGCCCGAGTCCTCAAGAAGCGATCCAGAAGCTCCGAGAGACAGAGGAGATGCTAACGAAGAAACAAGATTTTTTAGAGAAGAAAATCGATCAGGAGCTTATAACCGCAAAGAAAAACGGCACTAAAAACAAACGAGGTGAGTTGTTTAATCACAATCAGAACACGCGTTTTATTTTGATGCAGCTGAGGCTTCAATCGGAAGTCCTACCAGTGGCTAGTCTTGCTAACGTTATGTATGGTGTTTGTCACTAAGCTACCACCATGGTGACATGTTATGTTTCCAAACCCCGGCTCGCCCTATTTTAAGTGGGTGCTGCTACCAACACGACGTGCACCACCCCTGTCCTCGGGCTCGAACCACTGTCCCAACCGCTCGTATTGGGGTTCAGACTTGAGATAGGATAAAGTTCCTAAGCTTTTTAGCAACTCTAAAGTTTAGCCAACTTATTGCCAGTGTTAGCCGTGTTTCACACAGTCATCATGATAATGATCTACCGTACTCATTCGCCGTTATTGTAGGTAGTGCTAGCTAGCTGGTCAGTCAACTGTCGTCTCAGGGTAAGGACTCTGATCATGGAGGTTCACTGGTGACTGAAGAAGTCCAGGGTTTTACATAACATACAATCGTATCCTGTATCTTAACAGACTCCTACCCCTCCCCTCTCATTCAGGTTGACTTTGGTCGAAAGATAAGGATCAGTGACTTTTGCATTTTTAAAAGTTGCTATCAAGTTTTACATTCAAGTTTACACCAACATACTGCACAAACAATTTCAGTCGTGCACCTAGCATGTATAATGTATAGAATGAAGATAAATAGAACACATAATACATAGAAAGATACATAGAATGTATCCTTGTGACATTATCCTATAAATCCATATCCCCCTAAACTTTTTGCCCCCTTCATCTTCCTCAGCTGCTCTGCAGGCCTTGAAAAGGAAGAAGCGTTATGAGAAGCAGCTGGCTCAGATTGATGGCACTCTGTCCACCATTGAGTTCCAGAGGGAGGCACTAGAGAATGCCAACACTAACACAGAGGTGCTGAAGAACATGGGCTTTGCTGCCAAGGCCATGAAGTCTGCTCACGAGAACATGTAAGCCTCCTCCGGCCTGGGCATTTTGGAGAAATGAAATGGAGAAATAGATGAAAAATAAAAATATATAGAAATTCTACTTTGAGTCTTCACATAAATCAAAAAAGTCTAGTGAAGATATGTTTGTACCTTAGTTGTTATGTTTTGAGGATTGAGTGACTTGTGACTTGGTTGTTGCAGGGACATAGACAAGGTGGATGACCTGATGCAGGACATCACAGAGCAGCAGGAGCTGGCCCAAGAGATATCAGACGCCATCTCTAAACCTGTGGGCTTCGGGGAGGAGTTTGATGAGGCAGGCATAGAACCTACACCTTCCATAAAGGC
The DNA here is from genome assembly GCF_021917145.1 of Hypomesus transpacificus. Classification (NCBI taxonomy): domain Eukaryota; kingdom Metazoa; phylum Chordata; class Actinopteri; order Osmeriformes; family Osmeridae; genus Hypomesus; species Hypomesus transpacificus. Next base: position 14,686,005 of record NC_061077.1, read on the forward strand.
CTAGTCGGATGTTTAAGGAGAACCGACACAGCTTCCCTTTCGTGCTTAATCGAGTAGCAGACACATACAGCTGTTTTTGTGCCTCTGTACCCCCGTTACAGGATGAGCTTCTGGCAGAACTTGATGAGCTTGAGCAGGAGGAACTGGACAAGAACCTGCTGGAGATCGGAGGAACAGATAATGTTCCTCTACCTAACGTGCCTTCCACTTCACTCCCCTCCAGACCTGGTAGGTCCTCGACTGTCCGTTTTGCTAGTAAAGTTGTTGATACAGGAATGTAATTTATAAATGCATCATGTAAGTATAGCTCTCTCTCACTCTTGAACCGGAAAAGGGTCATTTTCATCCTTTCACTCTGGGTTTCGTCTACAGAAACACAAATGGTTCCCCTTAGAATGACAGCAAAATACACAATGCATGTATGTATATATTATATTAGGATTTCCTCTCAGGTAGTTTAAAACTGGTTTGTTTCTGTGGTTGTTGTTCAGCCAAAAAGGTGGAGGAGGATGAAGATGACATGGAGGACCTGCAGCGCTGGGCCATGGAGGCCATGTAACTGCAGCACACTCACCGCCTGCATCATAGAGGAAAACAGAAAACAAAGGACTTATGGAATATTGCATTTAGTAGTTTTATGTCCAAGGAGAGCTGATCACTTTCTGAAAAAACACTACATTATGGCATACAATGCTGTAGATTATATTCCCAGCCCAAAATCTGAAACTAGGTACCATGTCCGTCTCTGTAGAGGCACTCAGGAGGATGTGTCAAAGCTACGAATCAGTTGCCTTGACAATTTCTCCCACTCTACCAAACATTCGAACACCGGTGAAGGATATCCAACCAGCTGTGTGCTTGGCGACAGTTATTGTAATGTCACTGAATTGAATACGTGTTGTGGTATTGACATTACTGACAAACAGCAAAGGCTCATTCATGTACGGAAGCTAATCCCAGAGTGGGTCTCTTTTCAACAGATACATATTTAGTGTGTGTGTGTGTGTGTGGATGGGTGTGTGGTTAGTTGGACGGTTTTATTATTCCTACTTTTTGTTTGTGATCTACTCCTGAGATAGGAATTAAGTTGGGCATGTTATCATGGCATTGTTCTGAAGTGTCCAGGCTCCTCCTCCTGAAATGTTGTACTGCTTTGAACTTTTTTGTTTTCCCCACCTCCCTAAGCACCCCCCTCCACCTCTGGTCCTTGTTATCTGGTGTATATATCTAAATCTATTTTTGCTGTTGGGCCCCAGAAGGCTCTCCATGTTGTGCATCAGCATGCAACGATGAAAGACCATAACTCTCCACCGCACGGCAACAGACATTAACTTCACCTTTATCTGGGTCTTTTATGAACTTTTTTTATTTTATTGTATGATGTTGAAGAAGATGTCATCATAGCTTCATTAAAAAAAAGAAAAGATGGTTTATTAAATTAGATGAGAACAGATAACAGCTTTTTGGATTTGAGGATGACAGTTTAGTTTTTCCAAACACAATGTACATTTTTTACATAGAAAATAAATATGTAACACAATGACAATGGCATGTTTAAATTTCTGTTTATTTATCCAGATGGATTTTGTCCAGGAAAATCATCAGTTTTTGGATTATTTTACCATGGAGGAAGTTGTTTTCCTTATGTAAAGTCTCCACATAATATAATTATGTGAATTCAAAGTTCATAATAAAATAAACAGAACTGTTAGTTGAGTCTGTATTTACTCATCATTATTGCAAATTTATTTTCTTTTATAGTTTTATATCCATGTTTCAAATTGCACCGTCGTTTTAAATAGGAATACGATTCTGAAGACATTAGGCAGCCGGCTGCTTTGAAGCTGAGAATGCTCTATGTGAGAATGCCAATGGCTGCTTCAAGTCAGCCGGGCTGCAGGCGGCTGCAGGCGACGCCGGCGCTACCTGAAGCCGAACGTACCTATTCTCTGGTCGTAGCGGCTAGCCGATCGTAGCCGAGCCGATCGTGACGCGTCCAGGCGCTTCGCAGCCAGTGTGTCCTAGGCGTGAATCTGCACACGACTGATAATTGATAATAAGTAATAAGTAGGCTATTAGTCATTCAAAAATGGGTTATGTTCATTTATGAGGGGTTGTGTGGAACGTGTTCCAAAAAGTTTACGCTAGTTATTTTTTAACAATTGGTGTTTTGAATGCACCCCAACTGCACAAGCAGCAAAAATGTCGCAAAGTATTGACGTGAGGGAATTGCTTGGCGCATGCGCATTGGAAACCCAGCGCTGATGCAAGACATTTGAGCGTCGCTTGCTTGCTGGAGAAATTGACCAGCGGATACAAACTTTTCAGGAGCTATAAATATACAGCAAACATGTCAGGAGACGAGGTAACTATCACGTTTTATCCGCCGACATCTTAACTCTATTTTATGAGGGAGTCTAATGAAATGACACTACATACTAGGGGGGATCGTTGAGAATGAACGACTTTGGGCCTCACATAGACCGCCAAGGCTTCTCCTGTAGCTAAGCTACTAGTACTAGCTAGCTTCGACATCATTTCCAACACATGGTGATTGCATGCTCAGCTAATATGCTAACGTTAGCTGGCTGGAACAATGTAGGTTGCGAGATAGCCAGCTTGAAAACATATTAAACTTACCAAACGTTTTACAATGTGGGGGAATGTATGGTACAATTAATCTAATTGAGTATGTCTAATGAGGAATGTAATTTACCATATTGAGTGCTCTGTCAGATAGCTAACATAATTTTTCCGGTCTTTTGTGAGGAGTGGCATCATATAACTGACTGGTTTACATCGATATGTGCAGTATTTATCTGCCAATGTGTGTCCATTCCGAGATGAGGCGATCAGATCCACATTTTTGTTGTTGTGTCATCTGGGCGTCGGGTTTAAGATGTATCGACGCAGTCATACTAAACCTTTTTTAAATGAGCTAGTCACTATTACTAGTTGTCTAGATAACCAGTTCTGGCCATCATCCAAATCAATCACGTTGTCAGTAACATCCATGTCCAACAATCTTGAGCGGTCAATTCAAATACCCTTTTCTCCGATATTCCTCAGATGATTTTCGACCCCAACATGAGTAAGAAAAAGAAGAAGAAGAAGAAGCCTTTCATGCTGGAGGAGGAAGGAGGAGACGGGCAGGGGGAGGAGCCCCAGCAGGTGGAGGCCAAGGAGGTTGAGCCTGACGGTGGGGATGACAGGGAGCTGGACCTGGACGAGGATGACAGCAGGAAGAAAGGTAAGGTGTCATCCCAAAACAGGGTGTGACCTCACAGGTCCTTGGGCGCTGTCCCAATTTCACCCCTTCCAAAGTAAGGTAAGGAGGGGCCTTAAACCTCTGCCGAAGCTTCCCCTCATTTAATAAACTATCATAAATATTCTTAGGCTCCATTCTTTACAAAACAGTCCCATATAACCTCTAATTCTAAGTGTTTTGTCAAGATGTATGAATAAGTATAAAAGCAATTTGTCTCATGCCATGTTTGCTGAACAGTATTAGTGCGCCATTTAGAGTCAGCTCTGATGTTATACCAACAAGTAAGTAATGGTGTGTTACACTTTGTTTCTCAGAGCAATCAGATGACCTAGATGATCTGAACTTCTTCAATCAGAAGAAGAAGAAAAAGAAGCCGAAGAAGGTGTTTGAAAACGACATTGAGGAAGGGGTCAAGGTCAGTTGTTCTCTTGGTTGTATAAAATGGGGTCAGATGGCTGAGTGGTTAGGGAGTTGGGCTATTAATCAGAAGGTTGTTGGTTCGATTCCCGGCCGTGCCTCGGGAAAATGTCCCTGTACTTACTGTAAGTCGGTCTGGATAAGAGCGATGACTAAATGTTAGGGTTGTAAAGATACACTCAGCTCACGATACAATACGTATCACGATACTGGGTGTATGATACAATACGTATCACGATACTGGGTGTATGATACAATACGTATCACAATATTTTGAACAACATTCAAAATGAAACCGAAATTCAATTCACAGATTTATTTCCAAAACATGAAAAATGTTCAATAATTTTCTTTGTTGTACATACAATTTAGTTAACTCAGTTCAAGCGATTTCTGTGAATGCAGTGAACACGCGTGGCGCAGGTTCAGAGTATGTCGCGCCCTGGTAGCTCAACAAATAGGATCAAACGCTCGTCATATTGTAAAAATATTGCTATAACTCAACAATACATATTATTACATTTTTGTATTGCAATATATATTGTTCCACAATATATTGTTACACCCCTACTAAATGTAAATGTATATGTATGATTGTGTAATGGGCATGTGTAGACACACACTCAAGACAATTCCGAGTGGGATGATCACACGCTTCAACTGCTTCTCATGACCAGGCCCAAACGGAATACGCTGATTTTTTTCACATTTTCTGCGGTTATTCAGACTGAAAATGTGCGGAATTCCGCTAGCCTTCCTGTTCTTATGTCGGAGCGACCAAAGATGTTCCACAACAGTTTGACGGCGAATATGGTCGATTGAATGTTGACAGACTTTGCAAAAAAGTATTGATCCACCCTCATAAAGATCGGCTGAAAACTCCCTGGCCCTGTCTCTTGCTGTAATCTGGGTCGATAAAAGTTTCCTTTTCAATTCTTAGCATTTTTGGCTAACGTTTTAATAATAGAGACGTAATATGAGTTGAAAAGTGTATTTACATTTTGCCTCAGACCAATGCGTTCTATTTGAAAATCCGCGGGTTTTCGTCGGAATTCTGCGCCCGAGTATTCCGTTTGGGCCTGCTCATGACCGACAATGTTTTAGTCCTATGTGTAGTTGTACTTGTGCTCACTTTTTAAAATCTGATTTAACCCTCTTATCCTCTCTCTCTTCCTCTCCTGTGATACCTCCAGGAGTTGAAGATTGAGGGTGAGCAGACAGAGGTTATGGAGGAGGACGACTTGGACCTGATGCTGCCGGCCAAGAAGAAGAAGCCTAAGAAGGTCGACTTCCAGGAGGAGGGAGAGGACCTGGAAAAAGACGACGGTATGGATAACCCTGGACATCCTGCTTAACACCTTTTGGCCTCTGCATGAGTAGAGCTTCATTTTTAGATAGCTGTGGCCCCATAACTTCACTCCTTATCTCCAGAGGACTGCGCCTGTCCCTATTACCTCACAGGGACATCACATCTGCATTTCATGCCAAGTCAAATTCCAGGTTTAAAGTTGTGATCTGGAAAATGGTCGTTATCATTTTCAAAAATCCGTTTGGGATTCAAAAAGGAAAAAGCCTTTTCACGAATTTTTTCATGTGGTTTGCTTTGATGTAACAAGCCTAAAACTATATTTCTGTGCATGTGGAGGATTGTAAGAGCTCAGGTAACTGAGATGCAGAATGGTTTCATGTAATGTTGTCACAGTACTAACATTTCAGTAGTCGGTACCAATACCAGTGACATTTCACGGTACTCTATATCATTTTCGATATTAAAATGGGTTACTCAACAACTCATTTGTTGACATTAACAGTCACCTACAATATCTAAGGCTGAAGCCTACTTATGACAACACAGGGTTTCCCGCAGAAAATGTGTTAGTTAAGGTGGTAGGGTTTGCTGTCAGACCAGGGGCGGGGTTAGTTTGTGCGATAGACTTATGCATTCTGCAGAGAAGGGAGGCTGGCGTTGGTCACGGTTTGGACTGGAAAGGAGAAAACAGGACAACGGCGGATGTCACTATTTAAAAAACGACGTTGTTAAGGCGGCAGGCGTGTGTTGCTTGGGTGGCTGCCTTAACTGAAAAGTGCTGCGGGAAACCCTGACAACAGAACATTAATACAATCACAATGCATGTAGGGCTAAAGGCAAAACATGTGTAGACATTAAGCAAACTCAGCAGATGACTTGGAGATCATTGTCTTCAAAAATATAAATCTTGACTTAAACATAATCCATAAGAAGCAGAACGAGTGGATTCAACACGATCCATGGGGCTCTTAAAATTTTGGTCGCACTTCAAGCACAAAACGTAAATATACATCCCAAACTCCAAAACACACATTTTGGCAAATTGTCATCTAAAAGCCTCGGTAAAAATGTTAACCATGTGGTGCCCTCTCCTTTTGTACGCCCCAGTTTTAGTTATTCTAAACGTGGCTCTTCCACTTTTCTTGTCGACAACTTTTAGTGTAGCCCCTGCTGCATTAGCTGCTTGTCCAGTGTTGCCAATTTAACAATTTGTCACTAGATTTAGTGACTTTTCCCCTTCCCTATTGAAAAAAAATCAAATCTAGCAACTTTTATCAACTTTTCAGAGAGCCACTAGTGACTTAATGGTGAGATTTATTTGGCAACACTGTGCTTGTGAGTGTCCAACTCTGCATGGGTACCAGGTACACCCAGTTACCCAGGTACCAGTTACTACAGTAACTTCAGATATTCTGGTATTGTACCGTTTTCTTTGAGTACCGAAGTACCGTTTTTTGTGACAACACTAGTTTCTTGTATCTCTTTTGTGGCATACAAATGCAGCATTCACTTATACCATGTTGCTGTTTAGCTCTGGAAGATGAGGAGGGGAAGAACAACGATGGCATCTCCTTCAGCTCACAGACCGGGCCGGCATGGGCGGGGACAGAGAGAGACTACACGTATGACGAGGTAGGCTTGTCTCTTCCATTCACAAGGTCAGTCATTCATCCTTGCTATTTAGTGCCATCCACAAAGTAGCCATTGGTGTATTAGGATGTGCTTTTGGTCCAATTATTCTGTAACAATGAAAGGTAAACCTGTAGCGACATAGACAAGTCAGTTATAAAACCCTAATCTTCATCAACCATAATCTTGCATCCTTAGCTGTTAAACCGGGTCTTCAACATCATGCGTGAGAAGAACCCAGACATGGTCGCTGGGGAGAAGAGGAAATTTGTGATGAAGCCACCCCAGGTGGTTAGAGTGGGCACCAAGAAGACCTCCTTTGTCAACTTTACTGACATCTGCAAACTGTAAGACTCCATCATTGCTTACACTTGTCTCTAAGTACACTCGCTGTACCATTTCTTTTTTTTTTCCCCTGTGTTTTCATTCAGTGGATGTAATTCACTATTGTAAGAGAGCCAGTATATAAATACTGCAATGCAGGTATAATGGTATGCCTGTTTGAAGAAGTAAGTTATATTTGAGTGTGTTTTCAACTGCTGTCTCATGTTCTTGGTTTTAGGTTGCATCGTCAGCCCAAACATCTCCTCGCCTTTCTATTGGCTGAGCTGGGAACAAGGTAAAATTATTTCCCTTCTCGTGCTTCCTTATCATTCCATTCTGTATTCAGGATATTACTACTAGGGATATACCAATATGGAAATTGTGGCCGATACCAATAACTCTTTTATATTTGGAAGCTGACAACCGATACATGCCGATAGACACAAAGTCTGAGTCTGTTGACAAAAACTAAAGGAAAACAAATACAGTTGACAATTGCTTTTATAAAAACCTTAACTGCATAAAACATCTAAATGTTTATTTTACTAAAATGACATATTTCTTAAATGTCACCAAAAAAAAGAAGTGGTTCAACAGCGGGAAATAATCCTTAATTTACTGGCTTTAATTTATCGACCACATTTTCTTATTGGACCTATAACAACACTGAAAATGAACATTCATCGGCCAATAGCAATAAGGCCGCCGATATATCGTTTATCCCTAATTTCTACGATTACTTGTTAATCAATGGTTGATAGTAACATTATAAACATCCGTATAAAATGTTTGCTAAACTTCTCTTTCAGTGGCTCCATAGATGGAAATAACCAACTTGTGATCAAAGGAAGATTTCAACAGAAACAGATTGAAAATGTCTTGAGAAGATATATCAGTAAGTTGGGAATAGATTATTCCTTTGCGTCAACATGTCTGTCCTTCTCTCGGACTGCTCCCCAGTCTCAGCCCCTTCCTTTTGTATCGGGACCTCACCCATCTCTCTGTCTCATCTCTGCAGAGGAGTATGTGACGTGCCACACCTGCCGGTCCCCAGACACCATCCTCCAGAAGGACACGCGTCTCTACTTCCTGCAGTGTGAGACCTGCCACTCCCGCTGTTCTGTGGCCAGCATCAAGACCGGCTTCCAGGCTGTCACCGGCAAGAGGGCCCAGCTCCGCGCCAAGGCCAACTAGAGGCCCCTTTAACTGGGCCTCCTACCTGCTTTCGCCCTTACCCCTGGGGCCTGGGGCAGGATGAAGGCCCCCCCTTGATAATTGGACTGTCCTATTATTGGACAGTGAGGGTTTGGTAGTGCTGCGATGTGCCCCCTCCCCCCCCTCCCCATCCACCCAGTATGTGAGAAGAAGAGTGTAAAGCTGTGTGCCTACTGGTTTAAAGGTTTCTGAGGCTGAAAGGAGCTGTTAATGGATGCATCAGTCCCACAAACACCCCCACCACACCACCATCGCTAACCTTTTTTTCCCCAGTTGCTGTGATTTCCGGAGGAAAAAAGAAAAACTTCTTTTTACAAGTTAACCTTGACATGATATAGCTTGAAACTTCCTCCCTATTCTGTTTTTTCATGGTGTGAATGAATGCAACCCACATGTCTGACCAACGATATAAAAACACTTACACACACGTGACAAGATGATTATGGTGTTGTGCAAAACGATGAGTTAGCATGTACCCAGAGTGCAGAGTAGTAGTACTTCTACTATTACAGCCAACTGTACATTGAATACTATGCCCTACATCCTAAGTACTCATTGAGATTGTCCAGGTTTGATCCCTGCATGTGTACAGGTTGTTCTTAGATCTTGGTGTGGTACAGTGTCTTGTTTAGCAGCCTCTGTTATATCTACCTCCTTATTGCTGTACAGCAAAAGGGGGTCAAGTGCAACCTTCGCAGAAGATTGTCAGGTTTGGGGAGTGCACAAGACAACATATGGGTATTTGGTCTAGAGTGTGAGAGGACTGAACATTTTACTGATAACTGTATTTTATGGCATTGACAGGAATTTCCTTTTGAGTAAGCATACTTCTCACCTTGCACCTCATGTCATACAAAGGTATCATTTATTTCCATTTCAGTTGTAGTAGACAAGAGTATCATCTGGCAAATGGAGATTAAGTCATTTGTCCAAATAAAACATGAAGAAAGTCCCTTTCGAAATGTTTTGAAACTGGTTTTTACACAAATAAAAGATTAGACTCTCACCGCTGGCTTTTGTAATGGACGTTGTGGCCTTTTATTCTTTTGAATCCGTTTATTTTTAACCCCCCCTTCATTTTGCCTGTTAGTGTCTGCACTGCAGTGAAGAAAACTATACGATAGGAATGTTTAATACAACTGACCACAGCTTTCCCTTCCTCGGTTGAAATAGTCCAGAACCTCTACATTTATCACTTTCAGCACTGTCGGGGAGACATGTAAAGGACAAGTTGACAGAGAAGGCTTCAGAGAATTCTCGCGCGGTTTCCAAGCGGCGTCACGAATGGATTTAAATACATTGAGCTGACGTAGGGATGAACGGAACGACCAACGAACGAAGTAGTTTAAACGTTGTGTTTCGTTGAATACCTTGCTTTTTAGCATACTAAATATCCTCAAATATGCCTCGCGTGTATGTTGGGCGTCTGAGTTATCATGTTCGTGAAAAAGACATCCAGAGATTTTTTAGTGGATATGGAAAGCTTATCGAAATCGATTTGAAAAATGGGTGAGTCAGCTAGGCGAGCCTACTGTAGCTAGAATAACGTCACTGGTCGTGAAAATGACCTACTGTAGTGAGCTTAGCTAGGAAATAGTGCAGGTAATGTTCCCTAAATGCCGTGTTAGTTTACTTTTGTTGATGTCAACTGTCAAAGTTGTAGTTTAGATGTATCTTGCTGTCTAGCCAGGTACAGTAGCGACTTAGTTCATTGCATGGTTCCAACCGCATGGCCAAAATGGCTGTAACGTTAGCCATGTTTTTGTTAATAGTTGGCTAGCTAGCTGTCCTGCTCCAAATACGCTCCTGCAAGTAATCTTAAAGCAACTTTACGGGCAATGTTGTGTAGAGAGACCACGCATAGCATACATTTTGAATTGCATGCTTAATGTTTCAGATACGGATTTGTGGAGTTCGAAGACAACCGGGACGCTGACGACGCAGTGTATGAGCTAAATGGGAAAGAGTTGTGTGGGGAACGCGTCATCATCGAACATGCCAGAGGACCGCGACGTGACCGGGATGGATACGGTGGGGGTCACGGGGGAAGTGGGCGCAGTAAGTGCAGTGTATTCAAAAATACTCCTTCTCCCGTTTCTCCTGGAGTTAAGAAATTATGATCTGCATACGTGTAGGAAGTGATCCTGCTGACAACTGATAAAGCAGATGGGTCTAACTGGCAGATTCAGCATGTTGAGTGCATGCTATCGGAATAAACGTCAAGAAGCAATCGTAGGTTACTTAATATGGTCTCTCTTTGCCACGGGGTAGGAATATGATGGTGTAAATACACTTTTTCTTGTAATTTCAATGAACAAGTATACTGTCCATAAGGTTCCCCTCTAGGTTATTGTGAATACTTCCATCAAAGAAGAAAATGTTCGTTATGTTCCCCTGTCCAGCACTTGATCATGTTTGTGGACAATCAAGGTTGCCTGAAATAGGATCATACTTTAGTTAACAAAAACAAATATTTTATTAGTTGGATTGATGTATGATTGAAAATGTTCATAATGACCTTCTCTTCCCCAGTGTTAGCTTCCTGGAGGATGTCAACTTTAAATATATTTTTTTAATTGTCAGCAAATGTATTTACAACTGCAAATACTCATTTGATCATCCATGTAGTCTGGTTAGTTAAATACCATTACATGTGAAATGTTTTTTTTTTCTTCAGTTTGATTTTTTTCAACATTAACAAAAGTCCTTGATGTTTCAATTTGAAAGAGTCCAGTTGCGGGCTGAGTCCGAGTCCATTGAGGCTAAAGATGACTGGCTAAGATGACTGCCTGTCCCGTTTGGCCTTGGCTTTCACCTTACAATGTGTGTGTGACCTTTGCCCCTTGACCCTTGGCTGACCTAACCGGAAGCCATGATGACAGCAGCCTTTTGCCAATAGACCAGGGGTGATGGTGAGGATTCCCATTGGTTTCTATGTTGACAGAATAAGTGGAGCGATCATTGTTACCGCTTACTGTAAGTCAGAAAACCAAACTTGATAGTATTTAGGTTGACAACCAGTCAAAACGACAACTCTGTAGTGTAATGATGACAAGATGGCAGTCTTACAAAATTGTAAGCAGTTTTGAGGAAGGCCCTTTATCTGTGTTCCTAGGTTCCATGGTGTGCTAGAGCATCACTGTCCATCTGTTGACAAGGCTAAAGCACGACAACCGTCTTGCCCAGCCAAACATGCTGTGTAGCTGCTAACAGATACAGTGGTGTTCATAGCAGAGAACCACCTCCCAGAGGCTGTACAGACTTACTAAGACCCAGTGCCCAAGGCTTGTACCGAAATGTTTGTGTTGACCTCACCAGTGGACACATCATAAGAGTGTAAACCTTACTTCTGTCCCTGCTAGCAAGCAGTTTCTTGTGTTTAGCTAAGCCCCACAGTCTTAGGGCTGTCTGTACCAGGGTGTCTGGGTCTGACTGTGTGTGTCCTGTCCTCCTAAAGGCGGTAGTGGTGGTTACAGCAGCAGGAGCCGTACTGGCAGGGACAAGTATGGGCCGCCAGTCCGCACAGAGTATCGGCTAATCGTGGAAAACCTATCGAGTCGCTGCAGCTGGCAGGACCTCAAGGTAACAGAAAGAGGACGTGGTGGGTTGCTATCAAAAAAAACTTGAAAGTTTGTTTTTAGATGCCAGGCTGGTGGTCTGACTTCTGTTTCCGCTCTTGTGTCTGGCAGGACTTCATGCGACAGGCCGGCGAGGTCACGTACGCCGACGCGCACAAGGAGCGCACCAATGAGGGCGTGATCGAGTTTCGCTCCCACTCGGACATGAAGCGGGCCCTGGACAAGCTGGATGGGACTGACATCAACGGCAGGAAGATCCGCCTGGTGGCGGACCGGCCCCGCCGCCGCCGTTCCTACTCCGGCAGCCGCTCCAGGTGAGACAATGGGGGCTCCAGGTGAGACAGTGGGGGCTCCAGGTGAGACAGTGGGGGCCCCGGGTGAGACAGTGGGGGCCCCAGGTGAGACAGTGGGGGCTCCAGGTGAGACAGTGGGGGCCCCGGGTGAGACAGTGGGGGCCCCAGGTGAGACAGTGGGGGCTCCAGGTGAGACAGTGGGGGCCCCGGGTGAGACAGTGGGGGCTTCAGGTGAGACAGTGGGGGCCCCAGGTGAGACAGTGGGGGCTCCAGGTGAGACAGTGGGGGCTCCAGGTGAGACAGTGGGGGCCCCAGGTGAGACAGTGGGGGCTCCAGGTGAGACAGTGGGGGCCCCAGGTAAGACAGTGGGGGCTCCAGGTGAGAGGGAAGGCCCGTAGTAGGGCAGGGGAAGTTGTTGTGCTGCACTCAGGCTTGTAGTGGGGTTTAATGTGCCTGGTCCAGATGACTGTTGAGCAGTGTAGCTGGTCCTGTCATTTGACTGGTCCCGCCTCCTCCAGGTCTCGCAGCTGCCGTCGTTCTCGCAGCAGGAGCTCCCAGAGCCGCTCCAGATCTCGCTCCAGGTAATGTGGCTCTCCTTCCCCTCTCCCTCCCGCCTCTTACCCATAACCCTCTGACCTTTTCTTCTTTATTCTCCTGTAAAAGTACCCCCCCATCCCCATACAAAGACAAGTAACTTGAGTGTCCTGAGTTTTTCTAAACATTCCAGGTTTTGTCCCATCTTGCAGTTCTCGTTCCCACAGCCACAAGGGACGGCGTTCCCGCTCCAGGTCTGACAGGAAGGCTCGTTCCAAGTCGGCCTCCAATAAATCCCGCTCTGGCATGCGCAAGTCCCGCTCCCGCTCAGGCAACAGGAAGTCCCGCTCCCAGTCCCGCTCCCAGTCCCGCTCCCAGTCCCGCTCCAAGTCCCGCTCCAAGTCCCGCTCCAAGGTGACGTCTGAGCGGGATACCCGCAGCCAGTCCAAGGAGTCCAAGTCTGTCAGTAAGAAGCCCCGGAGCCGCTCCGCCTCGCCCGTGGAGAATGGGACTGAGGAGCCCACTGCCAAGTCTGGCTCCCCCTCCCCGCCCACAGACAAGCGTCGCTCGAAATCGGCAGAGAAGCGCTCGGCCTCTCGCTCCAAGTCCCGCTCTCCGTCTCGCTCCAAGTCCCGCTCTCCGTCTCGCTCCAGGTCTAGATCCACCTCCCAGGATTAGGGTCCCATCAGCCGTCTTCCTGTTTGCTTCATGCGTGTCCTGTAGAACCCACAAGACATCCCTGGAGTGGGGAGGATGTTGGTGTGACTGACCTAGAGCAGCCCTGGGGGGCGGGTCCTGTGTAGAGTTGACACGATTGGCTCCCACACTGCCGCAGTCACGTAAACTTCATCTACACCGTGTAGTTTTGTGGCAGTTGGTAACGCTGCTCATCTTGACTCCCTCCCAGTTTTTCTTTATTGTATATTCATTGTCCATGGAGCTTTTCAAAACAGGCTTTGTAATGAGGTCAAGCCTGTTCTTTGATTTGAGTTTGATGTTTACTTTGGCTTTAAATGTTATCTTTTGGTCATAACCTGATCAAATACTTTTGTGGAGCTTGATTTTCTTAATTTAATTTGACATGGAAAAATGTAATGGAGAAGACCTTGATTAAGTCCTTATCTGTCTACTGCTTGTTAAAGGAACAGGATGTAGTTAGGTATGCCTGATTGTAAATGGAGTCTTGACAGGTTTGTCCTGAGGAGCACCACCAGAATTTGGCTCGTGTCAAGGGTCTTCTACCAAATAACTTAAGTTGGGCCCAGTCAACCAGGCTGACATGTTCTCACCTCTGTTCGATGGCCCGTCGCACCCTGAAACACAGCTGAGACTCGGTTCAAATTTATGTAACCATGTCAATCTTTTTTTGTTTTGTTTTTTATTACATTTAATAAAATTGTATTAAAATGCACTGGTTTGTGTTTTGCATGTGATATGTTTTCAATCCGTCAATGGGACGTTGAATATAAATTGGGAATCAAACGAGGCTTGTCATTTAACCTTTTACAGCTTGTGGTTTTCAAAATCATCGATGAAATGATATACAGCCATTATGGAAGTAGGACGGTACATCAGAGGAGAGCTGAGGGTACGATGTATAAAGTGACTGTTCCACGCATGCGCTATGAGACATCTATACGCGCAGGAGATACCGCTGGTAAGCCAAATTGAATTTAGGAATGGGATTGATCAGCAAGCATGAACTCATTTTACCGTTACTGTAATCCAATAACCGTCGCAGACATTGTCATCTTTAAATTGCAATCTTAATAAATGGTAAGATTTAAATTGTTTATGCGCTTGACAGATGCAGCGTGCATGGACTTTAGAATATAATTAGCAATAAAGCTATATGGTACCACTGGTGTAAAATAAATACATTTTCTGTATAGTGTTATAAGGACGACCGCAGAATGATAATGGTGGTGGCGTTCCTTTTTTCGCTTGTCATGAAACGACGCTTATTCATTCGAGGTTGCCAGGATTGGTTGGGTTCATTTTTAGAAATAGAATAGTCTCAGCTTTTTCCCTCAATTTGCTCCAAGGGTTTCTGATCCTCCGCCATTTTAACGGAATTGTTCCGTTTTGAGAAAATTAATAATATAATCTTAGGTTTTTATTTTGTGAATCGACTTTTGTTCTTTGGAGGTTTTGTAAATTGGCTAAAATTGGGTTTTAAAATGCCATAAAGTCACGCGAGGTGACAGCGAATGAGATTCTGTTTTAATGAAGAGCAATGCCTGTACTTAAGCTGCCTACTGTACTTTCCATCTCTGTATTGCTTTGGGGATGTATGATACGCAGCCACTGTGTCCCCAGTAGCAATCAGTCAAGAAACCAGTGCAAGTGCAGTCCAATTGCCACTTCAGTTTCACCTCTTCAAACGGAAATTAATTGAATAACTATGGGCAGTTTTACATTTCTGTCAATGACACCCATTGACTTTTTCTTGGAAGGTTGAGAACTAATCCATCTCATGAGAGAAGACCATCTGGCATTCACTTACATGAAGTTTCAAACTTTCTGTACTGGAGTAGCTGGTGGTTTATCTCGTCTCTTTGTCTTTTTCCAGTGGCAGTGACGGAGGTTGGCCATGAGTGCCAAAGTGGACACAGAAGCTCTTCCCCAAGAACCTAAAGACTCAGTGACCCCTGACCCCACCCCTAGCGATGAATTGTCCTCCAATGACAATCAGGCAAAGAAGCTACGCACCCAGACCACGACAACTCTCCTCCTGCCTGGTAAGAGCTGGGAAGACTGCATGGATGTAACAATTATGTATTTAACTTCAGCAATCCCTCGCAGTGTAGTAACCCATTTTTCCCTCCCTTCACCCTGAGCTCTCCCAGCCCAGGAGGTGGGTGTGGCTCCAGCTGCTGATGCAGGGTTGGGAGCTGGACCTGGAGATATGGCCACGCCTCTAGCCGCTCATGTGGGCGGGGCCTGCAGCATTGTCCATGTGCTGGAGTGGAAAGAGGGGATGGCCATTCTACCCAGCAGCAGCCTCAAGGTGACACTCTATGTAAACTTGTAGTAGACAGAGACAGGGTTAAATCAAAATTTCAATATAAGACTGTGTGCGCTAAAGCGATGGTATTGCCAAACGCATATTTCAGCCCACAGGTCTTAGACAGTAACGCTTGTAACCTGCATGGTCACAGATCCGACACTTTGTCTTGTGTATATCTGTACAGTTCTGTGTGAGTGAGGTCGGACCTCTGGGTGTGGTCAGCCCGGCCATAACATGCAGAGCTGATCCAACTGCAGGGACTTCTGGGAAGTCTGCAGATGCACAGACCAAACCCACTGACCGAACAGGTGAGCAGCAGGCAGCCTCGCTGTAGCAGGACAGGAGGGCCACTGTGTCCACTATGTGATCATAAACTGATGAGTAAAGCAATACTTCTTTTCTCCAACATTTGTGTCTGTTATTTTGTTGAGGTCCCACCTCCTGTTTGTCCTGGTAGTATCTCCAGCACCTCTCCTCTCACTCCTGCTTCTCTGCAGATGTGCCTCCCCAAAGTTCAGTGCAGGTCTCGGCTGTGGAGCAGCTCCACGACAGACCGATCAAGACAGAGCCGGAGGTCCAGGGATTTCTGGGAGGTGCAGTCCGAAGGGAGGGCTGTGAGCCACTGATGCAGAGAACCTACCCAGCAGAACTACGCAGGGAGCCAATGACAGAGAAGTAAGAGAACAGCGCATTTGGACAGCCCTGTGCAAGTGCGCACCCACACAGACACACACACACACTAACACAGACACACTCCTGTGGGCTCTTCATTCAGGAGGAGCGTGGGCGTGGAGAAGGTTCCGGCAGGGGGCAGGGTGTCGTCTCTGAACCCTGAACTGCTAAAGCCCATGAAGAAGAGGAAGAGGAAGGAGTACCTGAGTCCGTCCGAGGAAGACTCTGACCTGGATGCCCTGGTGAGGGAGCGGCGGTTCACAGTAGTCACAGAGTAACATACAGCAGGATGTGGAGGTCTTACACATGGCTTTGGATTTCAGGAGGAGAAGATGGAGATGGACATGAAGGCAGAGGACAGACACCACAGAGCAGGTAAGGCTCATTTGAATCATTTGCTGATTCACCCATTCATGGATTGATTCATCCATGGTTCATCCATGTCTGTGTGTGGGACCCGACCCGCAGGTGCTGGAGATGGGAAGGAGGAGCCATGGACCTGGGCTCTGTACCTAGAGGAGCAGAAAGCGGTTGCAGCTCCAGTCAAGCTCTTCCAGGAGGTCTGTGTCATTTCCTGCTTATCGCTCTCCTGGTGCTGAGCTGTGTGTTGTATTGTACTGACAAGGCCTGTAGCTCCATGAAAAGGTGTTTGATGTTTTTCGTGATGCATTTTCAATTAAATGTGTCCATAAATTGTGTGTGTGTGTGTCTGTGTATGTAGTCTCAGAGAGTCCCCCAGTGTAAGAGCGGTTTCCGGCAAGGGATGAAACTGGAGGGCATTGACCCCCAGCACCCTTCAATGTACTTCGTCCTTACAGTGGCCGAGGTAGGTCTTCATAAACACCCCTTCTATAGCCCTCTGCTGTATCAGCATTTTTGTCCTCTCCACTGCTTTCACACTACTCACGCACTACAGAGGGTCCCTGCTGGTTCAAATCAATCAGAGAACAAGAGGAGAGATAGACCAAAAATGGATGAGGCAGAGAGAGAAAGAGAGGAGGGATTAAGAGAATTAGAGCAAAAGGTTTCACACACAGACTCCCTGGGGTGTTCTAGGTGTGTGGTTACAGGCTACGCCTCCATTTCGACGGCTACTCCGACTGCCATGACTTCTGGGTAAACGCCAACTCCCCGGACATCCATCCCGCCGGCTGGTGTGAGAGCACCGGACACAAACTGTACACCCCCAAAGGTGAAATGCTGCTGGGCTTGGGCGGGGACGGGGGTGGGGGGGAGCTGTTGTGTCCTGATACTGAGCTACAAACCAGTATCTGTGTGTTTGCTCCCCAGGTTGTAAAGAGGAGGAGTTTACCTGGGCCAACTATCTGAGGATGACTAAAGCACAGGCTGCCCCCAAGGAGTTGTTTGCCAGTGCTGGCAGGGTACGTTTCCCAGCACTCTGCTGTCATGACGCAACGTAGACCTTCATGACCTTTGGATGTGTGTGTGTGTGATTTTGTTTGACAGACTGACATGGACTGCGGGTTTGAGGTGGGCATGAAACTAGAGGCGGTCGACCGTATGAATCCCTCGCTCATCTGCGTAGCCACGGTAACCGACGTGGTGGACAAGCGCTTCCTGGTTCACTTTGACAACTGGGATGACACCTATGACTACTGGTGAGGCTCTGCCAACTCTGTTGCAACCTGCCAGAAATAGGAAATTACCATTTAAACACGGAAGTGAGGTCAGCCCGGTTATGGCATGCTCGTCTTGTACCTGATAGGTCAGTCTCGCCTTCTGTCTTTCACGTAGGTGTGATGCCAGCAGCCCATACATCCACCCCATTGGCTGGTGCCTGGAAAGGAACCTCCCCCTCACGCCACCGCAGGGTGAGTCTAGCCAGTTATTGGTGTGTCATCTTTGTTCCAGCCTGACCAACTCTAATGGTAGGAGTCTATCCTTTGTCCCGTGTGACTTGAGACATAATTATGTCTAGCTGTTTAGCGCTGAGTACAGGCCCTCTGACTCACACAGTGACTTGAAGGCACATAGTGTCCAGGCCCAGGTCTGGTTCAGATATGACAGTGTGGTTCTGTCTGGTCAGACTACCCAGATCCAGGACGCTTCTCCTGGACTCGGTACCTGGATGAGACCGGTTCCACCGCAGTGTCTGCTGAGAACTTCACGGTGGTGAGTACATTTCTGGCACTTTGGGACCCAGGACATTCAGTCAGACAGGATATACCAGCGCACTACTTAACCTGGACAGTAGCCACACCAATATCATGAGCTAATACAAAGGGGCTGGAGTGTGGGAGCTGTAAGATCTGGGATGGGTGTCTGTGATGCTCCGTAATGCATGTTTGTTTACTTGATTGTGTTGTTTTATTTCCTTATATCGTCAGCGGCCAGCACATGGTTTCCTGCCCCAGATGCATCTGGAGGTTGTGGACAAGAGGAGCCCTGGTCTGATCAGGGTGGCCACAGTGGAGGAGGTGGACACACACCGCATCAAGGTTGGTGTGCGTGTGTGGTGTCTGCAAAACATAACTTTTTGTGATGTAATATTTGAGATAAGATGTTGTTGTACTTTGTATAGTGTAAACACAGACTGTTCCTTGGTATTGTTGGCACAGTTAGCACTGTGAATGGTCCTCCTTGATTTTTCTGCTGCACTTATTCTATGAACTTTTGTATGTCGCTCTAGATAAAAAATGTCTACCAAATGAATACAATTTCAAATGTATATGTGTGTGTATCCTTTCTTCCCTCTGTCTAACCAGGTTCACTATGATGGCTGGAGTCACATGTATGATGAGTGGATGGACTCTGACAACGGGGACCTTCATCCTGTGGGCTGGTGTGAGAGCACAGGTCACCCCCTGAAGGTGCCCCCCCGAGAATCCAAAATACAGCAGCCCCCAGGTAAAAGCCTCCACACTCTGTACTGCATCTTATGAAACAGTATCATCCAGTGCTGCTGAACTAGTTTCATAGGTCTCCATCTCTACCTCTAAACCCTGTAGCTTTGTGAACCCTCCTGATGTCACCAGCAGCATTCATTTTCCCTCCAGTGAATGGAGCTTTCAACTAAGCAGTTTTACGTCAGCGATTCCCGTTTGTGTCCTCTTAATAGCTTTCATTGACTACTTCTATGCCCTCTCTATTTACGGGTGTATTTATGTACGTGTGTGTGTGTGCGTGCATGTGTTTGTGTGTGTATGTGTGTGTGTTTGTGCATCCATGTGTGCGTGCGAATGCATGCGTGTGTGTGTGTATAAAGGTCCCAGGGAACCCGCCACTACAGGTCAGTCCAGTTACCCCTCCATGGCCTGTAAAAGCCTCAGCCACCCCAGAAGCACCAAGTACAGCTTCCACCACAGGTCAGCCTGTCCACAGCCTCACTCCCTCTAGCACCGCCACCCTATGGCTGCCATAACTGGAGCTCTCCAATTCCAGTAGAAGTGTGGAACCGTGTTCTGAAATATCTTTAAAGCAGTACAATGCATGTATTTCTCCCATGCCTTAGTTACTTCGAAAGTACTTACTTTGAAAGTTAATAGGGATTGAACACCAAATGGACAGTGTATTTCATCAGGTTCAGGTTGTGCTTTCTGATTTGCTGAGGGAGTCAGCCTTGCTGTGTCACACAGGAAGTGTCCCACACCGGGGTGTGACGGCTCGGGCCATGTGACTGGTCGGTTCACTGCGCATCACTGTCTGTCAGGCTGCCCGTTGGCTGAGAGGAACCAGGGTCGGCTGAAGGCAGACCTATCAGACACAGAAGCGGGTGGGGCTAAAAGGAACCTGCTGGTCTTTGGACAGAGGGCCAAGAAGTCGCGCTATGGCAGGTAACCACACATACACACACATGCCTGCATACACACACACACAGGTAGGCTGAGAGCGAGAAAATTATTGTGTGTTTGTGTGAGAGAGCAGGTGTTCAGGACTTCTAGATAACCCACTACCAGTGTTGGGTGTAACGCGTTACAATGCGTTACAATGTAATGCGTTACAAGAGTCAGACTACTTTTGTTAGGTAACGAGTAACTTAACATGTTACTTATTGAATTGAATGAATCCGTTACTAGTTCCTTGTTCAAACAAGTAACACGTTACTTAATTTAGTCTTTTAGTCGCAAGCCCCTCAGCATGTAACTAAAAGTCTAGGAAAGTTGAGTATACTTTTTGCTTGCTATCCAGGAAAACGTCTTAATCTGCTAGTGAGGTGGGTTCCCATTCGTTCTTTTGGTGAGCAGTCTCACGAGCCCAATTTACCCGGCGTAACATTAAAATATTAAATAATGTATTTAACTCAAGCTTTTGCTCCTAGATTCAAACCTGGTCCTGGTAAATTGTAGAGCTAGCTAACTACTAGACTTCTGCCTGGCATTTTTATTATTATTTATATTATTATTTTATACATTATTCATTGATTAAAGAGTTTCATGATGATGCTTGTTTGGCTATAAAATTTTGCGTTTAACACGCAATTTATGCTTTTGCATATGTAGCCTACTATTTGCTACATTCTTCGATAGTCAAACAAATGTCCTAGTGCACGTAACTCTGTCAGGCTATTGCATTTTGTACTTCTGTCGATCAATTTCTTATTTATGTATTGTTAGTTAGCCTACTGCATCCAATCAGCGACGAAGTGTAGTACCAACCCTTTCTGTTTTGAGTTAATGCAATGTGTTTTTGAGTTAATGTAATGTCGTATCCCATTTGGGAGCGTGTCTTTGTATTGGAGGGAGGTGAGCACGTCATTCTATTTGGGGAAAGTTGACTCGTATTTGGGGGGAGTGTTTTCATTTGGGGGATGCACTCATATTAGTGGGTGTGATTTGCACTTCAGGGCCACAGTAGTCAACCCATTAAATGTGCTTTCTGGGCATAAGAGTGACCAAGGTGAATTGTCTTAGAAATAAAAGACTTTTCCTAATGTAACGCAAAAGTAACGTAACGCCTTCCTCTCTACAGCAAGTAACTAAGTAATGTAACTAGTTACTTTACAAGGAATGTAACAAGTAACTGTAATTAGTTACTTTAAGTAATGTTACCCAACACTGCCCACTACCCCTTTAACATCCACTCCTCCCTCATTCTCCTCCTCTCCTTCTTTCCTCTCCTCTTCCAAAGGATTGGCCGACCCCCGAAATACAGAAAAAATCAGCAGAGAACATACCAGTGTGAGTATCCCAGCTGTATGCCTGCCATTGGCACTGTGTGTACATCAAGAATTTGATGTTATCTGTCACTATTTTCAACTGCAATTCTGTGTGTGCGTGTGTGCCTGCCTGTGTTGTAGCAATGGCCTCGGAAGGCGTGTATCCATCTCTGTTCATGTCGGG
This sequence comes from Hypomesus transpacificus, assembly GCF_021917145.1. Taxonomy (NCBI): domain Eukaryota; kingdom Metazoa; phylum Chordata; class Actinopteri; order Osmeriformes; family Osmeridae; genus Hypomesus; species Hypomesus transpacificus. The sequence continues at coordinate 14,707,554 of NC_061077.1, forward strand.
CCTGTCGTGCCCACCAGACCGCCCCCTGTCTCTGTGCTGGGAGCAGCACTGCAAGCTGCTCCCTGGAGTCCAGGGAATACACGCCAGCCAAGTGGCCACCTGGAAAGTAGAGGAGGTAACACTCATAACACAGACAGACACTCACTCTGGGACACACAACACCCAGATATTGACTTAAACTGACTCGGTTTTACACCAGCCTCTCCCCACTGTGTTAAGGTATTGGTTGTGTTTGTGTCCCAGGTGTTTGAGTTTGTCCAGAACCTGATTGGCTGTGAGGAGCAGGCACGTCTCTTCAAAGAGGAAGTAAGTGTCGCTGTGGAGCACACAGAACTCAGACACTACAAAGACCTAGGCCTTTACCTTGATGACTGACTGAATACGAACATGTTTCATTTTGTTACCTGTGGTCAACGGTCTCTTAGGTTTGTTGATCTCCTGTCTGGGTGTCTTGCTGCTCCTGTTGAAACTCGGCTCCATGTCGTTGTCTGTAGATGATTGACGGGGAGGCCTTCCTACTGCTAACCCAGATGGACATCGTCAAGATCATGAGCATCAAGCTGGGTCCTGCCCTCAAGATCTCCAATGCTATACTGATGTTCAAGAGCACCGACGAGGGCCTCAAGTGACCCCCCGGCCCCCACCTCCAACCTACATTCTGTCAGCCGCCGATCATTACGTGCCAAATCCATTCCAAATCTCCCTCACCCATGTCATGTGTTTGGTGTTGGGAACCCATCAGAGTGGGAGGGTGGGAGGGAGGGAGGGAGGCATGGAGGTAGATAGGGAGGGAGAGGGGGGGGGGGCATGGAGGTAGTTAGGGAGGAAGTGCGGGGGGGGGCAGGTGTGGGGGACAGAGAAGAGAGAAGAACGTGGACATGGAATGTGGTAAGAGTGAGGAAGCTGAGCTGCTTCACAGCTTGTGCAATAACAGGTCTGGACAGCGCTGAACTGTTGACTTTCCTGTCTGTGTGAGTAGACTAGTCGTGTGTGAACATCAGATATAGAAGAGGATTCAAATGTTCAAATTGTTGTTGTTGTTTTTTCTTTATGCAAAATATGAGGAGTTATTTTTGTGACTGTAACTGAAGAAAATTGTAAATGAGAATGTTGACTGATATTTCGGCACATTGTGAATGCCAGGGTATTACCATGCTGCTGTTTATGTAATTATAATAAACACTAGGTGGAGCAAATACCCCAGTTTTAGAACTAGGAAGTTCTCAAGCACTGAGTGTGTTTCCATGACAAAAAAACTAATGGAGAGTTAAAGTTTCAAAATGTTTACATTTTCGGTCAGACATGACTAATTGTTTTGATATTATTTGGTAAATTCAGGTTATTGGAAGTGAATCTTACAAGGGCTCTGGCTTTTTAGAATAGAACCAATGTGTGTCTCTGGTGGGCTACATGTGTGTAAAAATTACCTTGGGTCAACATGCCATTATTTCCATATGAACAAATAAATGTCCAGTTATGTCCGCCTGACCTGCTGTTGGAACAATTGGCCAATACTTAGTCAGGACATATCTACCTGTAAATGTGTGTGTGTACGTGCGTGCGTGCGCGCGCGCGGGCGTGTGCTTGTCTGTATGTGTGTAAGAGAACTGTATGGGTGAATACGGTTTATGGGTGCGTTTGTACACTATTGACTATAAACCTACCCATGATGGTTTGTTTAGCCTACTTTGTATAATATTCCCCTACTGCCTGTATTGTCATTAACAGTATGTGGTGGTGGCAACTTTTAACGAACACCGTTCTTTTCCATCTTCTTATCTTTTATATTCTACTGCGCAGGCTAGCGCCTTATCCAACTAATGCCTGGTAAACAGTTGATTAACAATCTTACCAACGCAACATCTTTCGCGTCGTATTTGTTTTAGCGTAAATGTTGGCCATTCGCACAAGCAAAGGTGTTACATTGGTGACAACTAGTCCCTACGTATGTGCGGACATTCTCTCTGGTTATGACTCTGTAGTCGAAGTATTTGTGGGGATCATGTTAAGAAAGAGTGAGTGTGAGAGAGAGTGCGAGTGAGTAGTTGCGAGAGAGCTCTCCGCCCCCTCGGTTTAACGTTTCATCAATGATTCACTTTTCTCTTCGGAACCACCCTTTCATGACGTGACCTCTACGGAGCTTTGCTATCTTTGATGATGCAGGCAAGGCAGCAGCACTCCGAGCTGTCTTCGACACTCGGCCCACTGGAGCTCGCCCCAGACAGTTCACCGACAGCGTTTTCCTGACCGCACCTGTATCAGCCACAGGTAAGTTCTCCACACCTCGTCATGAAAAGTTGCTATTATAGTTTTACTGACTTAAGAACGAGAAATACATATCCACCATAACCATATATAGAAATTCAGCAGGTTATGTAAATGCTTAGAGAGTTAACTTATTCGTAGAACTATAGAAAGTTTGTCAAATAGGAGCACCTATGCAGCCCGAGTCCGTTGGAATCCAGACTGCTGAGATTCGAGAATAGATTTTAGACTGTTTTGATTTCATTAGGGATTTAAGGATATTAACTGAGGCTGTGTCAAGGATTTCCAAATGGTCTAAAGACTGATGATAAACCTGTTACCTCTAATGTAGAAAGGGGGTCCTGTGACAGTGGAACAATAATGATGAGTCAGAGTCATGCGTTAGATGGACTATAGCAGAGATGAAAATCCCTTTAGGCCCGTCGGCAACTGTTGAGGTGAGGTCTGGAATCAACGTGAATCTTGATAAGGGTAACTTAAGCTGTCCCACAGATGTATTCACATAAGGCACACACAAACACGCACACACACCTGCACGCACGTACCCGAGAATGTCTGTTTACCATGGAAACATGGTAACATGAAATGTAGTCCTCAAAGAGAGGACGCTCTCTCTTTCTCTCTCATTCTGCCTGCATTCAAATAACCAAACTCGGACCAAACCAGATCCACCAGTTTCTTAGGGACAAACTGGCATAAGGGACCAGCAGCCATGTCAAACGCACACATACACATTTACACACACACACACACACACACATACACACACAGCACACAGGCAGTTACTAACACATGCTCTTACCTTAGGCTCCATGTCGGTTGCTGTTTTTTAAACAAAACTTTAATCCTCGGGTCCTCTTTCTGTTGTGTGTTCCGTGTAATGTTTGTTTGTCTGCAGGGCTGTGGTTAAGTTTTCATTGGAAATGTGAATGTATTAAAATGATATTCTGTTCCAGTAGACTCTGATGTAAGCTCCTCAGTGGGCAAGGAATGGACCAGGACCATGGCACATTGTAACCCAGTAAGTCTCTCCAGCATGTCAAAGACTGTCCCTTCTGGCCCCCAACCACAGACCTCAGCAGAATGTGGTACCTGCAGCTAAGTCAAAGGAGGACCTGTAGTCACCTCTCCTGTAGGGACACTTACCAGAGGGCCCAGCTCCTGTAGAGAAAATCTCTACTGAGTGATATTCGATTGTGTCTGGGCCAGTGCTCCAGTGCTCATGGATATAGGTGTGAGTGTATTTGTATTGCACCTCCTCTCTAATGGGACCACTGACTGTTTCCATGACACCCGCTCCTTCTCTGTTAACTCTGCCTCGTCTGCGTTTTCGTGTGTGTTTTCCAGCACAGATCACCGTCCTCCTCTAGTGATGAAGTCAACCTGGGGCCCTCTGCTAACCCACAGTATGTACCCAAAGTCAGATTTTATCAGACCTTATGAAACATGAGACTGTTGTCTTCCTTGTGGTTGCAGCTTCATTTTTTTTTTTTTTTTGCTTTCCCAGTTTTGTTATGTAATAGTGACGCCGTGAAAAAAAGATCATGTTGTGCTCTCTTGAACTGAATGATTCTAGTCAGACAGTTAATGTGTAATGCACTGAATTGGGTTATCATGATATGGGATACCACCATCTGTATGACACCTATCTGTCACATTCCTGTTTATTTTAGCGCCAAGCCCACTGACTTTGACTTCCTGGCTGTCATTGGTAAAGGGACCTTCGGAAAGGTGAGCAAGAAAGAAAGAAAGAAAGAAAGAGAGAATGCAGTATGTTCATCTGATAAAGAGCTTTGTCTTAAATTATTAACTTGGCTTACCTGGAAGTCAAAAATGCCTCAGGTAAAACGAGTGTGGAAAAGAATGAGAAACCCAGAAAATAGCACACATCATGTGCTGACGTTGTCCTTCAGTTACTCAAAAGGTTCAGGGTGTTGTCCTTCTGAGAGGCCAGACCATGTTAACGTAAACAGGAAGTACTCCCCCTCTCACTCTTGTACCTGAGCAGTGAGCCATGGTCAAACTATAGTGTGTTTCCCGTCTTCTGTGTGTCCTGCATCTAATGTTGTGTTCAGGAATGACATTTTGCTCACCCGATGGAATGTGGATCAGTTGCGTTACATTGTAAAAAAAAAAAGAAATGACATATTCGGATTCCACATTCACAAATACTCTCTCAGAACCGTTCTCTGTTGAGGGTAACACAACTAACTGATGTTCCCCACGCAGGTCCTGCTCGCCAAACTCAAAGCCGACAACAAATTCTATGCTGTCAAAGTTCTCCAGAAGAAGGTCATCCTGAAGAAGAAGGAGGTAGGTCTAGTAAGACCCATCCGAGGGTCACATTGGTGCTAAGCAGTGAGGTGAGAGGTCAGGGGAACATGGAGAGCAGAGAGAGAGAGAGAGAGAGAGACCAGGTCTGGAAGATCATCCCCTGTGCCACTCTCCAGTCTGCGTGTTTTGGAGATTATATCTAATCTGATCTGGAGGGTGCCCTGTGTTCTGGATTGTGTCCTGCTCTTTGTCCTTAGGCAGAGTTTTACAGCCTGTTGTCAGTCTTAAGTTCTCGAGGAGGGGAAGAGGGTTGTGGGAGGTGTGGGGGGGGGGGGGGGTATTGGTACTTGCCCATGTCTCACAGCACCACATGGGTGTTCAGGATCCACAGATCAGATCCTGTGTTTATTACTGTGAGGTGGAACCAGTTCGGCGCTGTGCTAAACAACTATTTCATCCCAGACTCCATTAATGGGAATGTTTACCTCTATGTTGTTACACTGTGAGAGGCTAACTGTCAGGACCATAAACGCAGGTTATAAACTCAAGTGTTAAAACCTGGGACCTTTCCCTCTCTCATTCACAGTGATTTAGGTAAACAGGACACAGTAAGAGTGCAAGGCAGTCCCTTTCTCTCGCTTTCTGCGTCTACTCTCACTATGCCTCTCTCTCCCTTCTCTCTTATGTACCCAATTCCATAGTCATCCTTAACCACTCTTTCCTAAGTGTGTACTTGCACACCATTGCACACAAACGAGCGATAGCAAAGAGTCCCCCAGCCCTGTTCGCAGCCCTTAACAGAAGGATCTGGACATACGCAGGGCAGACGGGACTGCTGCAAACCATGCGAGACCATGATGCCAACGGGGACAGAGAGAGATCTGTGCCCTGCTGACGAGCCTCCTCGTGTCTCCTGGTTCAATACTGCTTTGTGTCCATCGACACCCTCCTCCCCACCACCACCACCACCACCACCACCACCCCCGCTTTCGTTCCACTCCTCACCCCTTCTCCTCCTCCTCCTCCACCCACCCCCACCCCACACACTTCCACCCGTTCCCCTCCTGCAGCAAAAGAACATCATGGCCGAGAGGAACGTCCTCTTGAAGAGCCTTAAACACCCCTTCCTGGTGGGGCTCCACTACTCCTTCCAGACCCCAGAGAAGCTCTACTTCGTCCTGGACTATGTCAATGGAGGCGAGGTAGGCCCGCAGCCTCACACACACAAACACACACATACACGTGTTTAACTCGGTCATGTAGGTCTCCACAGCAACCCCCCCCCCCCCCCCCCCCCCCCCCCAAATCTCCTTTCAGGCCTACTGCCACACACGGTTCATGGAAGCGTTCATGGGTGCCTCTGTAAAACTCACAGATACCTATTTTCCAGATCTTGCATTGTACTGACTCTAAGTTGGTGATGCCACCACTGGCTAAGGGTTCCTGTCTGGGTTAAGTGTTGCTATGGCAGGTGAATAAGTCTGTCATTAACCACTGATCAATTCAGCAGGATACCGGACTGTAACAATGTTCCAAATAAGTAATCCTTTATTTAGATATGATGAGCCAGGAGGAAGGCCAGCATGCTTCCAAGACTTTGTACTGGTTGGGTCCAGCCCCGTTTCTGCACTGACTCTATACTTCTGCTAGTGCAGCCTTGTGGAAACTGTGGAAGTATTAGTCTAGTCCAGTCACAGTCATGGCCCCATACAGGAAAAGTTATAGTTTAGTCATGCCCAAGCCCCGGCCCCAGCCCTATTTTTCAGTCCTTCACCATTTTAAAATGAGACTGTGTACTAGTGGTTATGTCACATGGTTGTAGCCCAGGGCACAGCTGAATAAACATCTCTCTTTGTCGGTCTCTCTCACACACACACACTTTTGTCTCTCTGTGTTCTCTGTCCTCCAGCTGTTCTTCCACCTGCAGAGAGAGAGGTGCTTCTCTGAGCCCAGAGCCAGGCTTTATGCTGCTGAGGTGGCCAGCGCTATCGGCTACCTCCACTCCCTCAACATCGTTTACAGGTCTCTCTCTCTCTTTGTATTTCTCTCTGCATCTCTCCCTCTCTCTCTGTGTATCTTTCCCTCTCTCTGTATCTATCTCTCTCCCCTCTCTCTCTCTCTCTCTCTCTCTCTCTCTCTCTCTCTCTCTCTCTCTCTCTGTATTGCTCTCATAAACACACACACACCCCTCAAACACTCAGAAATGCTTGCGCACACAAACACTTTCAAACTTTTTTTTTTGTATCCATTGTAGAGATCTGAAGCCAGAGAACATACTCTTAGATTCTCAAGTAAGTCCTTTTCCTAGAAGTGCTTCCTTCAGATGACATCAACGCACATTCCTATAATGCATTATAAATCACATCACAGATTGAGTGTGTGTTTTGTGTTCCAGGGCCACGTGGTGCTGACAGACTTTGGGCTGTGTAAAGAAGGGGTGGAGCCAGAGAGCACAACCTCTACCTTCTGTGGAACCCCAGAGGTGAGACCACGCCCCTCAGGGTTTCAACCATCAACTATCAGGAAGTCAAAGGATTCATTTGTAGTAACTGTATACTGACCCAAGTCAAGTCAGTTTATTAATAAAGCACGTTTAAAAACACTAAATGCTAAATGCATAAATGTAAAAACAGCCAACGCCGACCAAAGTCCTGTTCAAAGTTATCAACTAAGGCAAACAATAAACAGAAACAAGAGACAAACAAAACAATTAAGCACCAGTGACTCTAAACTGACTCGAAAGCCAAAGCATAAAAATACGTTTTAAGACCAGACTTAAATGTCTCGGTGATGTAACAACACCTTTAAACCTGGGGAGTCAGATGGCTAAGCGGTTAGGGAATCGGACTAGTAATCTGAAGGTTGCCAGATCGATTCCCGGCCGTGGAAAATGACGTTGTGTCCTTGGGCAAGGCACTTCACCCTACTTGCCTCGGGGGGAATTGCCTCGGGGGACCTGTACTTTCTGTAAGTCGCTCTGGATAAGTGCGTCTGCTAAATGACTAAATGTAAATGTAAACCTAGCACTCAACAGTGAAACATTCTGGGAAAACATGCCTAGTGACTTGTGGGTGTCTGTGTACGCGTAGTACCTAGCCCCTGAGGTCCTGAGGAAGGAGCCGTATGACAGGACAGTGGACTGGTGGTGTTTGGGAGCTGTGCTGTATGAGATGATCTACAGTCTGGTCAGTCTCATCCATCCATCTGTCTGTCTATATATCCATCCATCTGTCTGTCTATATATCCATCCATCTGTCTGTCTATATATCCATCCATCTGTCTGTCTATATATCCATCTGTCTGTCTATTTTTCCATCCATCTGTCTGTCTATATATCCATCCATCTGTCTGTCTATATATCCATCCATCTATCTATATAACCACCCATGCATCTATCGATATATCCATCCATCAATTTCTGTGAGACGACCGAGAGACAAAAATGGTTGATCCATCATTTCAATCACTTACGTATTTGCAACTCTAACTAGATGATTGATGGTGAAACATAATCCCCCCCCCCCCAGCCTCCGTTCTACAGTCGCGACGTGTCGGAGATGTATGATGGGATCCTGCACAAGCCCCTCCCCCTGCCCCCGGGGAAGTCTGACGCCCTGTGCAGCCTCCTCCTGGCTCTGCTGCAGAAGGACCAGCGCAGACGCCTTGGGGCCATCGCAGACTTTGTGAGTCTCAGCACCACGCCTGGGTTCACTACTGTTGCAAAGCCCGTCCAATACTTGGCGTGCTCTTGATTTAGATTACCCTGTGAGGAAAATACAAAGATATTTAGTACTTTCAAGGAATGGAGTTAGTTATGTCCTGTGGGTTAATGGAGCTAGCATGGACCAGGTGCACTGTCCTGTCTCTCTAATATACCTTCAGCCTCTTCTCTGTATGACAACTCTCTCCCTGGACTGTGCTGCGTTTTGTCTCCAGCTGGAAATAAAGAACCACATGTTTTTCTCACCAATAAACTGGGATGACCTGTACCACAAGAGGATCACTCCTCCATACAACCCCAACGTTGTGAGTTTCCACACACACACACACACACGCCCGTTTGCCTCTCGAGTCTCCCCCTCGCATCCCCTGTCTGCTCTCCCTGACACTCCCCCCCCCCCCCCCCCCCCCCCTCCCTCTTCCAGAAAGGTCCAGCTGACACGCAGCACATCGACCCAGAGTTCACCAGAGAGGTGGTGCCAGGCTCGGTGGGCCGGACTCCGGAGATGACCACCGGCGCCGGCAGCTCCAACGCCTTCAACGGCTTCTCCTACGTCTCCAGTGATGACAGCTACCTCTGAGACCAGGAACCTACGCAAGAAAAGCATCACGCCGTCACTAAATTCACATTTGATCTGGACTTCCTGCTGCCCTGGCATTTCCTTCCTGTTTCTGTATGTTCCTTGTTTTGTGGAAGCAGGGAAGCTGCATTGGCCTTTGTAGAACTAGAATGCAAAAGATACTGTCTTCATCTTTCTCTTATGGGTGGACTGGCGTAGCGTCCGTCTTTGATGTGGACTGTCGTCTAGACATCCACAGCAGACACGGATGTGTTGTTGAGGGCAAGGGTAGGCTCGTTTTTTAATGAAGATCGACCTCTATGGACTGCTACCCATGTTGCCTGTTTCTATGCTGGTAGTCTTAGCTAGGAGTAAGGGTTCTTGAACGCACATTTCAGGACAATTTGGTGTCTTAGACTGATGTTTAGACATTAAATAACAGACTGAATTATCCTTTATGGTAGAGTTGGCATGGGGACTTTATCAAAGTAGTGCATTATGCAGCATGTAAATATTCTTTAGCTACTGTATCTGGAACCAAGAAAAATGTTTAAAATGAATGTTATTTTGATGGAACTCAATGTATTGATGTTAATAATTGATTTGGATTGTCTGTGTTAATCTAATGTGCAGGGTTCTTCCGTTGTCATGACAATGTCCAGAACCAGGGCTGGTTCTGTCAACAGAACAGAATGTGATGACAGCGGCCCTTAGTGACGCACAGTCGGTGTATACATAGACAACTTTCCTCTGTCAGACATCTTGGCATGAACATTTACCAGCTCTTGATGATGTGTAAAACACAGAAGGTGATAAGTTCATAGATTTTGGACGTTTATTGTCAAATAAAACAAAACAATAAAGCAATAAACATGCAAACCACCTAAATGCCAAAAATCAAACTCTACGACAGGGCATGAACATGTGAACTTTTAGAACTGTCTTTTTTTAGTATTTAATGAGGGTAAACTCATTCCACAAATCTATTAAATACATTTTTTTTTTTTTGGAAGAACAAAAAAAAAAAGATGAGATATGGGTCATTTACAGGCCGTCACGTTTGTGTGTGTTTTTTTTAAGTGTCAACAAACTGAGCTTTATTCATCCATGAATGACAACCTAAGGTTGAAGTGGCAATCTGCTACCAACAAACAGACATGCAGATAGGCAGGCAGGCAGACATACAAGCAGGCAAACAGACAGACAGGCAGGCAGGCAGACAGACAGAAATACAAGCAGGCAAACAGACAGACAGGCAGGCAGGCAGACATACAAGCAGGCAAACAGACAGACAGACAGGCAGGCAGGCAGGCAGGCAGGCAGGCAGACAGACAGACATACAAGCAGGCAAACAGACAGACAGGCAGGCAGGCAGACATACAAGCAGGCAAACAGACAGACAGGCAGGCAGACAGACAGACATACAAGCAGGCAAACAGACAGACAGGCAGGCAGGCAGACATACAAGCAGGCAAACAGACAGACAGGCAGGCAGACAGACATACAAGCAGGCAAACAGGCAGACAGACAGACAGACATACAAGCAGGCAAACAGACAGACAGGCAGGCAGACATACAAGCAGGCAAACAGACAGATAGGCAGGCAGGCAGGCAGACATACGGGCGGACAGACAGACAGGCAGGCAGGCGTATGAGTGTTAGGCCTTAGATGATCGCAGCTTGAAGAAGAATCCAGCCATCAGCAGGGCCACAAAGATGCCCAGGAAGATGCCCAGTCCCAGACCAGAGGGCAGAACGTGATGGGGGAACGCTCCGTACACAAACACACTGAAGGTGGTGGTCAGCTGGCAGTAGCTGCACACACACACACACAGTATTCTTGCATGAAACTGTTATTCATGCTACGCATGACATGTACAAAATGAAATGAAATACGCACACACTTCCTAACCTGTATCTGGGGTCCACCACGATGGCCTTGAAGATGTACATGCCGTTATATTCAGGGAAGAGTACTCGGTTGCCAGAGTCCTTGTTGAGGACCTGATACTGGGCTGTAGGCTCAGAGAGAGGAGGCCCGTCAGAGTCCAGGCAGCTCACATAGTTCTGGACACACACACACACAACACACACACACAGCTATAGAACATCCCTATGTTTCTCACTGTGAAAGTGCCAGCCACCATCCAGGTACAAAGTATAACAAAAAAGGTACACGGATTCATCATCAAGCAGACACAAGGAGAAATCTTCGGAAGCCTTGAGATGGCTGAAACGGTGCCTGCTGCGGGGCGAGTGTGGAGGCGGCGTGCGGGCGTACTTGTCGGTTCCAGGCGGTGTGGGGGTCCGGCTGGTGCTGCTGGCTCAGTTGGGCGGTCCAGTTCTGTGGCTGGGAGACACATTCAGCGCCGCGGACCGTCTGGGTGTACTCGTAGTTGTGCATCCCGTGGACCTCAAACAGGATGAAGTCTGCCTTCACGTCCTCCACAAACGTTTCCCCTTGCCACCTTCAGTCGCAGCGGCGGAGGACGGAAACGAGAGGACGGGAGGGGGCAAGAGATGAGAGGACAGGACAGAGAGGGGAGGTGGACAGGGGCGGGAGAGCGGTCGCAGGGGTTAAGCTGTAGTCTGGTGGATCTTCTTAACCTCGTGACCTCCCGAGTGTTTGCGGCAACGTTTTCACACAACGTCTGAGCTCCAGTGACATGCTTGTGTCCGAGTGCCGGTGTACCAGCTAGGTTCAGCGTTCCGATTACGGTCTCAACCGCAGCCACTCACCGCTCGAGTGTGTGTGTGTGTGTGCCAGCCACTCACAGCTGCAGTGAGGGTATCCAGGGGGTGCCTTTGAAGACCAGCAGAGGGCAGACGTAGTCTACGACGCTGTAGGGCAGGATCAGGTCACGTAAAGCCTTGCCAGGCCTTGCCAGGAACTCGGGGTCGTACACCTCTCTGGATGGAGGGAGAGGGGGGAAGGAGGGGGGAGAGGGGGGAGTCAGGAGAGGAGTGCAGGGGTTGTAACAGGCTGTTTCTTTCACAACAGTGATATATTCCAGAACTCCTATCCACCTCCCACACTGGAGGGGGGAGTAGAAAGACAAAATTGTCGATGGACCGGCGGCAGGGAGCTTGCGAGCCACAGAGGGATTGGACCTACTTTGGAATGAGGTAGGTAAAGTTGTCTTGGAGCGTCTCCTGGGAGATGATGTCTTTGGTGCACGTCGTCACTTTCCTGGCACAAGGACGCAGGCATGAGCACACACACACACACACAGACACACACTGGAAACAACCATGATATGGTGAGTTATATTGGTAAAAAGAAATGCATGGATGTGCCGGCACCATGTTGCAGATCCTCTGGCCTTACTTCAGTACTCGAATGTGCTTCCCGGGTGGACAGCCGTTGATGATGTGAGCTTTCTACCACGGGGACACACAAACACAGGTGGACGGATCCCTGTTGTTGTTGCCGTGCACGGGTCACAAATAATCAGTGGAAACGCCCATTCTGCTCACCAGTCCGACTCACAGGGTGGCTAGGTGTGGTTGTCAGTAACCGTCGTTTCCCCTTGTACACGTGAGTGTGTGTGTGTGAGGGTGAGGGTGTGTGGAGGTGAGGGCTCTCACCAGGGGGTTCAGGTTATTGCAGGACACATATCGCCCCATCAATTCAACAGCAACGGTGGAGAGGCCGCTTGCACGAGAGCTGGAACGCACACACACACACACACACGGCTCTAGAGAGCACACGGGCCTTTCTGAAAGGAACAGACAGACTGGCGCGTGCCGTTCAAACCGCCACCGGGCTGCAGGTCTCCATCTCGCGCCAGGCAGAAGAGGAGTGACTGGCCTGCAGGGGGCGACATCCCGCCACCCCCCGGAGGTGTACTCTCACCTGCCGCCTTGACTTCCACTTCCTAAATTGGTGTAGCCCAGCTCACGCAGCTTGATGTCCTACCAACCACATGGACAGCAGGTCAGAACAGAGGCCAGAGGTCACGTTGAGTTGGCATTACCGATCGGGGAATGCGACCTAAGTGTCGTCGGGGGAGACGGGAGGGACACACGCACGCCACCAAACACACACACGCTACCATGCGGTATTTCTTGGTGCCTCTTCGGGTGATGCCGTCCAACACGAAGACCACTTTGGTTGAGAGGAGCTGGGAGTTTGTCACTGTCACCTGGGAGACACGCACGAGTTGGAACGGCGTGCACGTCCACACTGGACCAGGCAACAGGCAAATGTGTGTGAGCGCGTACCAGGGGGAAGAAGGTGCAAACAGGTGAGGGGACGTAGACAGCAGACAGCTCCAGGGTGCCGTCCATGTCGATGTAGAAGTGCTCTCCTTGAAACGTGCTGTCAAATTCCTCCACCTAGAGGGCGAATGGGAGTACCGATTCTACAGAGAGCTATGCCACCCTGGCCCTACATTTACGCTTAGTCATTTAGCAGACGCTCTTATCCAGAGCGACTTACAGTAAGTACAGGGACATTGATGCCCTGAGGCAAGTACGGTGAAGTGCCTTGCCCAAGGACGCAACGTCATTTGGAAACGGCCGGGAATCGAACTGGCAACCTTCAGATTGCTAGCCCGATTCCCTAACCGCTCAGCCACCTGACTCCCAAGCATGAGTCCTATCTCCAGTCGTAGCCCTAGCCCAGGTGACTCACTTGGCAGCCCTGTATAAGCAGGGAGATGCGCGCCAGCTCCTGCTGGATGAAGACAGTCTTATGGTCAAAGTCCACCAGCCCGTGGACAAGGTCCTCGTAGACCTTGATGAGAAGCAGGTCTCCGTAGTGTGTGAACAGCATCACGTCCACTTGGGTCAGGTCCAGCAACATGGTCATCTGGACCACGGCAAAACAGGAAATTAGACCTAGCAGGTAACTACATCACTCGACTGGCCCCTACAGCAACATATCTTGGTGTCAGTCCCTATTGTATGCAAACAAGAATAGATATATTCTTTTACATTTGTATGGATGATATAGTATGCAGTGTGAATAGACACTGTGTACCTGCACTACTGTTCTATGCAACGGTGTTCCTGTGCATGCAGCTCACCTTCATGACTTTAGCCTCCATCCCCATCCTGCCATAGTACAGGGCCCCATCACTGGTCATCACAGCAATCACTGCAGTGTTATCTAAACACCACACACACAGGGAGGGGGGGCACCGTACTCTGGCAAACCATGGCAGTTTGGTTAACAATCGTATTCTGTCTTTCACACACGCACGCACGCACGCACACACAAACACACACCAATGGTGGAGGAGACGTGTTACCTGTGGCAACTTGTATGACGGTGACATTTTCAGGGGGGAGGAGGTCCTGCCCTTGGTTGATCACGGCCACCGTCTGGAGGACAATACCGTGGTTGGGTGAGTAGAGCAGCATGTTGGGGGACCAGATGATGAGGTGGCCTCTCATCCCGGCTGTCTGGATCACGTTCAAGGTCGACGGGGGGTCCATCAAGGGGTGATGCTCCGACTCCTGGCTGCTGCTCCCTGCGGTGTAGCGTAAAGAAAACTGCGGACAGACTGACGGCTGATACACCCGCTCCCTTCTGCCCCCCCCCCCCCCCCCCCCCCCCCCCGCGCCTGGCCTGGCCTGGCCCACTCATAGAGAAGAGGGTTCTTCATTTCAGAGAGGTCGGGGAATCATTTTACAGTTCTCCTGGCCCAAATGGGTGAACTGTTTTTTTTTGGCTTCCCTGCTGGAAAATTAGGGTCAAACATCAGTGTTTGAACCCCCCCCCCTTTCCCCTCTGTGAAGCGCATTGTGGTGCCACTCAGTATGAAATGCCCAATATAAAGTTTGATTCGATTCGACCTCAGTTATCCGTGTGTGAGATGGGAAGGACCCATTGAGAACACTTTGGGGTTCTTGGAAGGATTGGTGAGATGGTTTGTATTTAGCTATAGCACACAGACCACTGAAGAGTGGCAGATGATGTGAGGCAGCGCCTGGTTTCTACGAGTGCACCAGAGAGGGCTAAAGGTTCACGTCTCACCATGTTATGCTCATCGATGATCATCTCCACGATGCTGGACACGGTGGGCATGTTAAACAGCCCTCCAATGAGCTCCTGTGGAGTTAAGTCGAGATCAGTGGGTCTCCTTGTCTACCACATCTACTCAGCACTGCGCTACTCTTTACTGTATGTGTGTGGTTGTGTTTGGTGGATGATTGAAATACAGACTCAAGCCAAATATACTTTGGTGTGTTATTCTGTATTGGCTGCCACAAACCAGCTGTGTTTCGTCTCCTGTCACGCATGCTTGGGGTTCTGCTCACGTTTGAGTGGTGGGGAACGCTGTACTTCTGGAAGGACAACCCTCCGTTCGTGGACATGTATATCCGACCGAGATCCAGACGGCTTCCCAGGCTGTACAGCAGCACCACTGAGCTCACTTCCTGTGGCCGGCACAGACACACGGTCACTTCCATTCGTCAGAAAAGGTGCATTGCATGTCGGTGAGCAGCGACGCTCGAGTTTACCAAGCAGGAGCCTTCTTTGCTGAAGCAGCACTGGTGTGTGGAGATCGTGTCCACTGGGGTGTCCACACCTGAGGGGACAGATGTTAGGGTTATACGAGTGTTCAAGTCCAGACAGAGATTGTTAATTAGCGATTCTGTAGCAGCTCACTGTTGTCACTAGAAAATCCAGTTCATAACCCTCAACTCCTGCCAAACCACAACGTGACTGCCAATGTGTCTTTAGGAGGCTGGCTATGAACTGTGTCTTGACCAAAGTCATCCTCGATTGACTGTTCTAGCTATCCGCACACCTGTTTGTGTTTTCATATCTGCATGTACAGTTGGCGTGTAAAGCTATAGGCTACAGTATTGCTCTGAGCCTCATGCTCAAACCTATAGACGTTCTATGGAATCGAGTGGCCTTGAATGTTCCTATCGTCCTGACCTTGGGAGGATGTCCATGTTTGGTCTTCCAGAGAGTAGATGTATAGCTTCTCATCAATCACTATGGCCAAGCTGTCTAGGACAAATGCAGCTGTACTGACAGCACCGATCAAACGCTAATAACAGAACATATAGATACGGTTATGGACATTGCAATATCATGAAATAACACCTACTTTAGTGACACAACATTATATTTAAGCGGGTGAGTAGCCTTACTTACATCTGGTCCTAAATAGGAGAGAAGAAAACCTGACTCTTCAAAAAATGACCGGGTTATCAGAATCCATCTCCTGTTATTAGTCACAAATAAAGCATCAGGCAGGGGTGACAAGTAATGTAGCCTATGGAATATAATGTTTGGGAGGAAACAGCACTTATTCACCCCATAAAAAGTACCAGATCATCGTTGCAATGATTTCGCACCAAAGTGTCCCTACTCTCCTTGTAATACAACAACATCTAGAGAGGAAAAGTGACGTGTTAGCATGGATCATTACATTGTTGCCACCGGTAGCATAGACTAGCCCCCCCCCCCCCCCCCCCCCCACACACACACAAAAAAAAAACAACGTTCAATTATTTACCTCAGTCGGCTCTGGATCTGATTTATCTTCTAGATAGCGGGACCACCCTGGACTTTGATGACAAAATAAACACAACTACTAAATTAACTAAATTAAAGCAGACATGTTAAGTCACTTCCCAAATAATTGAAAATGTGTCATTTAACTAAGCTGGTTTACAGCCCATTTTTATAAAGAATTCATGAGTTAGCACTAGCGTTAGTACTTAGCTAGGCTAGCTAGGCTAACTCAACTACTAACAACAGTAAACTAATCTAAACCCACTTCATACCTGACTTTTGAAAGACAAAAAGGCAACATGAATAAGGTCATTATTAACTTTTTTTTTATATGAGCTTCTAACATTGCTTCTTTAATTTAATCAGCTGACAGTCAGTCATACAGTCTATGAGGATTAGAGCTAACGAGCGCAGTCCGAAACTAGCCGTCGCAGATGATCGGTTTGGCCTGGTATGAGACCGCTCTAGTCCAATCCCTGGTTCTTTGCCTTGATTTGCACATGACGTCACGTAACAAAATGCGCTTTCCAGATCATTTGGCGGGCATCATTTATTTTTGTATATCTTTATTATTCTAAATCATATATTAGTGAGGTGAAAAGTTATGTTTGTACGCCATTGACCAAGCCAACAGTGCTTATCTATAAAAGTTGGACAGTTTAATGGGGATTTTGTTAATATCAAAGTTACATTTAAAAGGAATTTCAGACCACCGATTGTCTTAAATAGGAATTTTGGGAAGATGTGCCGTATGCTGTTTTGATTCTTAAAATATCTAATAATCCAGTTTATTTTAAATAATATTCATATTACAGTTAAGCCACCTAGCTCAATAGTATTTCTTATAACTGCTTTACTGAGGTAATGTGTTTTATTTTTCCATACAAAGTTATACAGTAGGCTAACTTATCAATTTCCTTAATGATGTTTGAGGCATATCGAGAGAGTGTGAAACCTAGACAGATCTTGAGATACCTTCAGCTTTTGATAACAACGCTCTACCATAATGACTATATTAACAGCCAGATCAAATCTTTTCTTCATTTTTTTCAATTTTATAATCAAAATGGCATTTTAGGATTTGTTTTGCATCCTTACATATGGTAACACCCAAATATGTGACATCTCATATTGTCAGGATGTTTGCTATCTTTAATTGATTGCATTCTTTCATTGGGAATAGTACCGATGTATCAACATTCATAACTAGACCGGATGCAGCAGAGAATTCCTCAACAGATTTAATAGTTTTAGTAATCTCTTCCTCACAACTAATGAATAACGCAGTGTCATCTGCCAATTGACAGTTTCAGTTCCTTATCGCTGAATTTGATAACGACAAAGTTGGAGTTCTTAACATGAAGAGCCATAATCTGTATCGCCAGTAAAAAATAAAATTGAGAAATTGGACAACCTTGCCTAATGCCACGATTTTCATAAAACCTCTGTGGTTCAAAGCAATTGTTGTCCATCTTGTTCTTAAAGTTATATGCATCTGTAGGCATGTAGCCTACCATTTTTCCAATGTGTACCATGCAACCCAATGTCAAAAAAGTCCACAAGTAAAAAGTATTTGGTTTTCTCCCTCCACAGGAAGAGCTCGCGATATCTGGATACAATTCTGTGATTATGAGATGGAAGCAATGACATTGATCTGGTACTGATTTGGCCTGCGACACCACTGAAGCCTCAGACAGCTGTTTCAATAGATCTACAGCGAATCTTTGCAGCTCTGCAGCTCGAATGTGGGGTGTCCTTGAGGGGCATCACCTTAGCTTCCAAGCATGTAAACTCTTCTTGGAAGGTAGTTATAATCTTATGTTGCTTAGTGAAGAACTATCCTTCTCTTCAACTATATATTTTAGTGTTGTTTTTGTCTGTCTAATTGAGTGACCATTTTCAGATACTTGAGCTATACAGAAAACTCACGAATGAATCATTTGAGGAGTTCAAATTCTTCATTTCTGAGATGGACACAGGCAGAATGTTGGCAGAAAAACACCACTAACTTCAGATGGCACTAAATGTCCTCTCTGTCCCAAGGTAGGAACAATTTAATGGCATGTACAAAAACAATAACATACATTTATAATCGTATTGATGCAATGTTTCTTCCTTTTATTTAAGCAAAATGGCCATCAAATTGTGGCAGCCGATGCCTTGTTTGGGCTGCCACGAAAGCAATCTTCTGGGTCCAGTCTGGAGGATCCAAACAGGTTGTTTTTTTGCCATTCAGAAAGAGATTGACCATTTTTTATAACACAGGACAGGAGGCCTGTAGGCCTACTACAAATCAAGATAACGTTAACAAGGTCACTTCAGGTTCAACCCAGGGTTTTCTGTATCACGACGGTGGATCACTGTTACCGGGTAACTCATGCTGAACACATAACCTGGTTGGGAGCAGGTTAAATGGGAGATCAGAGATCAACAGGTATAAAAGCACCGCCCACTGACCCATTAATTCTTGATGATAATGCCGTCACTGTTTTTAGAAATCCTATGGAGCTTGATGCGCGGATAGTGAGAGCTTCGCTCAGAAAACCCAGAACATTCAGAGGCCGACAAAACCCTTTCGCATTCCCTGATGCAGTGCGGCTGCTAACCATTTTGGTGCCCTAAGCAAGTTTCTTTGACTACCCGATAAATTCATGGCAGTTGGGAGTGCTCCTTCTCAACTAAAATGCATTAGGATGGATGAGACTGTGACCAAGTATGTACTACTTCCATTCAGGAACACATTTGTAGACATGCCATTACTCCATTTGTCATAAATGGGAGCTGAGTGTTGTGTTGTATTGGGGCTAAGTATAAAACCTGAATTATTTTTGTGCTGAAAAAAATGTATAGCATAGAGTATCAAAAGATGTTGTACATAAAGTTAGCATAATTTTCTACAATTATATATGTTAGTGTTTTTTATCATTTGGCATGTAAAATTAAATATGTGTTAACTGTTTAATGTTCTTTGCACCTGCATTTAACCAATGAAAATACATGACTAAACCATGGTCTAGGTCAGGGGTGGGCAATTAATCTTTACATGGGGCAACATGAAAAACATGAAATGCGTTGGAGGGCTGCATCAACAATAACTTGAACTTAATTCTGCTATTAATTTTCTCCCATTGTAAAAAGCAGTAAAGTATATATTTTAATTAGCTGCTACTGGTTATCAGAAGAATAAGGATATTCTGTAAATATTTATATAAATACATGAAATTGTGGTGTAGGTCAAATAGGAAAAGACTATAGAAGTAATACACAGTAAAAAACAATAAAAATCATTACATCAGTGTTTCATTTTATTTCTAACTAGTTAATCTACACAAACACTGAAAAGTTGTTTGTGTTGTCATGTTTTTTTCAGTTAATTTTGTTCTGTGAAAGAAATTCAGTGGGCTTGAACAAGTGCATCAAAATCTGGCTAAATGTCTGAGGTGGATATGCGAAGGACAGCTGACAGGTGATAATCAGGGTCTGCAGCTTAACTGCAAACCATCAGCGGCCCGTACCCACTGAATCAGTCAAGTTCTTGTATTTGTCTGCGTGTTTAGTCCGTCAGTGCAAATTGTTATCCTTCAACACAGCGAGCTGTTCTCCACAAACTAAGAACACAGCTTTGCCTTTGACTTCAGTAAACAGATACTTAGAAGTAATTATCACTTACTTGATCCACAAATATTTTTAGCTGTAGTAGTTATTCTGTAGACCAATTCCTTTTCTGGTCATAGACAATGTACCATATTGTTGACTTTCTGGACACGGGAGACAAAGAAGTTGTTCCAGCCTCTTGGGTAGCAAATGGAAGAAGCTGCCTCCCTACAAAGCCAGGGAGCGATGCAACAGGGCCATAATGGGACCAGACCCACCTGAAGAACCGTGGGCAAATCATAACATCAGGTAGCCTGATGTTGTCATACTCATAATTCTAGTCAGAATATGAGTCGGAAAACGCTCCGTTGGGCTGTGAGTATGGGGCGTATTTCAGCCGAACCTGGAAAAAAATGCCTCTTCGCTAAATTGGATAGACCTACAACCAATCAGAGCAACGTAATATGTTGTTTGTTGAAAATGAATTCAACCCAAGCGCTCTTTGGTGAAGTAGTTGATTACGCTACCGTTGATCATCTGTCTATCATGTATAAACCCGCCCCGGCAACTTGATTGGTCCGAACAGCTCCTGTTCGGTGAGATGGGCATGAGGGTGTCCTTGCTCTAGAGAGAAGGGAGACCCCCCCCCCCCCCCCCCCCCCCCCCGTCCATCAGCAAATCTCACCCTACCACCTTGGCTAACACATTTTCTGCGGGAAACCCTGCATTAAATTCAAAACATTTTATTACGTCCAGTGAGATGGTCAAGTTTGTTTTTAGTGAGTGGACCTGGAATTCTAACCTGGACCTGAGAGCTGGACGATAGGGGACCCCTTAATCTGCAATTCATTGTTGCTAGCTCTAATCAGATGTACTAACTAGGCTAATAAGAATAGACTAACTTTGTATGCCAACGAATACCAATAACTAGAACTAATTTGACAGACTATAAACCAATGGACTTCTGGTTATGATTCACATGCTCTCTAGCTAGCTACAGTAAAAGTGTTGCTTACGTTAGATTCTAGACCTACAGTCTAGCTCTAACTGCATTTGGAAACTAACAACCTATAATCTTATGATACACTTTAAATAAAGCTGGCTTCATAAAGTACTACTAATAACAATTGATAAGAGGTCCACTAATGTGTTGAAATATGAAAAAATGCAGTAATTTGATACATTTACCAGCTTACTTGCTCTGGAACCACTAAAAAGGAATGGGATTGAACCGTGGAAAATACAATGTTTGGAACTATAGGTCGCATGAGACATGCTTTACTTCCGCGTTCTTCGATTACAATGAAAGTCTATGGAAGTTTCACAACTCTCTTTTTCCATGGCTCTGAGGGTGGCCATGGCACCCGCTGGGGACGCCCCTTCCATTACCTCAATACTGTGTAAATGAGTCAAGTTGTTGTAAAATTCAATTTTCTTCATTTTGTATGAATCACATCGCATAGGCCTATCCGTGCAGGTCTGTTACTGCACGGATAGAGGAGGAGTCAGATGGCTGAGCGGTGAGGGAGTCGGGCTAGTATCCCGCCGTGCCAAATGACGTTGTGTCCTTGGGCAAGGCACTTCACCCTACTTGCCTCGGGGGGAATGTCACTGTACTTACTGTAAATTGCTCTGGATAAGGGCGTCTGCTAAAATGACTATTTCTTTTAAAAATGTTACTAAATGTAGAGACCTACTCACTTTCCTCCACCAATCTGCGCTGGGAGTTAATTCGTACAACTGCACTGTGTCGCAATTATTAGCTAGGCTTCTAAGGCCAATTGGCTTGCTGGAATTACAAGATAAAAACTGAACATAATGAAAACATGTATTTAAACCTTTTAACCAATTAACTACAGATCCCACGAGCAAGATCAAAGACAATCTTGAATAGCTATCTAAACAGGAACGGAAATATGCAGTTTAGGGTTGCCCAACGTTTCAAATTACCGTTGATGACGGTTTGAAGTGCAACGGTGATGTTCTTGAACAAACACTGTTAGTCCCCGTCCCGGGAAAAATCTACCAAAGCAAGCTGGGCGCCAGAAAGAAACAGTAGAGCAAGCCTTTTTGTAATCCTATTTGCTTTATTGATATTGAGGATTACTGTACAGTATTGTAACTGATTACAAAAACGAGGCTGCGACGGTAAAACTAAAGAGGGTTTTCAGACACCGGGGAAATGTCGTTGTGGTCGAGCGGGTAAGACTGGAATCTTTGTTGCATGATGTAGCCAGCATAGCAACTTGGTCTACTGTCTAGCTCTAATTATTAGATTATACGTTCTTAAGACACCTACAGTATGGCCATACCTAGAGTATGTAGTCATATTATTGTATCGGTTTAACCTTCTGACAACTGATTTTTGAACATACATGCATATTTGATGTTGCCCGATGTGTATCCGTTGTTGTTCCACTGGAACCAGCAGGCAGTGAAACTAGAGTTACTGGTAACTGCTAGTTAGTCGCTAGCACATTTACCAATCTTACGGCCGCAAATCAACCAGAAGTTTTCAATAGTTAATGGCCTGTAGGACATCCATTTGTATGTTCATATCTACTGTAATTCAATGTGGACGTGTGCCAGAGGATGCATGTGATTGTTTTTAAGCCAACGTTCAGTCACCACTTGCCGGACGGACGGTTCATTCTACACCACACAGTTGTACTTGACTAGTCAACAGTCAAAACGTCTGTTAGCATGGTGTTAGCAATAGAGGTAGCTAACATTGCATTAGCTAAAAAGCTAACAGCGAGCCTTCTTGGGAGTGCTTCGTTTTGTTGCTGGTGTCGGGCACACTCGAAATTACCGAAAGCAAGTGTGCACTAGCGCTTTACGACCTGATGCATACATTTAATTGCTGCTTATAGGTGATCTAATTCAACGTTATTGTGGCTGTTACTTAGTTAAAATTCGAAGTAACACATTGTATCCACGTCGAGGTCAGTTTGTAACAGCCAGGCGCACCAACTCCACTTTAAAACCCCCAAAACAATTTGTAGCCGACTTTTGATATAATTAATATTACAATGTAAGGTTGATTGGAAGAAGTGATGTTGTTTTGTTCTAGCTACTTTTTGTTTTGTTATGGTCTTGCAGTTTCCACAAAGTGATTACCTTTATTTCAGAAACACGATTCTTTCTATTCTTTTGATCTTACTCCCACCTCTGTTTCTCTTTCTCCTGAATCTCCATCTGCTCTGGGCAGCATGAACGAGGAAGGTGAGGGGGGACTGTGCGTGGACACAGACTCTGATGAAGGGGAGCAGAGGGATAGCGGTAAGGTCAAGGTGAAGTGGACTCCCGAGGAGGTGAGTTTTAACAGCCATTCTTGGACCTGTTTGAATACTTAACATGCATCCTACCTTCCGTATGCGGAGAGCATAACTACATAGATTTAAAGACCACCAGAGGCAAACTTTTTACAACTTTATTTTTTATTTGCAGGATGAAAATCTCAAGATTCTGGTGCACAATTTTGGACATAAAGATTGGAAGACCATTGCCAGCTTTTTACCAGTAAATACTAAGAACAAACACAGTGTGTGCTGTATGTATGCGTGAGAGAGAAAACAATCTGACACCTCTTGTGTTCTCAGGGCAGGACAGACTACCAGTGCATGCACCGCTACAGGAAGTACCTAGACCCCGACCTGGTGAAGGGAGCATGGACCAAAGAGGAGGACGATAAGGTGAGATCTCAAAGAGTTTACAAGTAGCCCCCGTAAATAAATGTTGCCTTGGAAAATGGTTCTGCTCATACGACTAGTCTCATATGACTAGCCATGGTGTTTTCAAATGTCATACTTTGTATATTGTCTAAAATTGGATGTATGCTGTGTGTCTTTCTATTGTTATTGGCATAATCAACCTTTTGGTATGTGCATGGTGTATATATAATGTGGTCAGTGACGTGAGCACCCCACTACCTTTCCCTCGCTCCTCTGCAGGTGATTAAGCTGGTGGCTATCTACGGCACCAAGCACTGGGCCATGGTGGCCCGCCACCTGAAGGGGCGCCAGGGGAAGCAGTGCCGCGAGCGCTGGCACAATCACCTGGACCCGGATGTGAAGAAGACCTGCTGGACCGCCGAAGAGGACCTGATCATCTACAAAGCCCACAGCGTGCTGGGGAACCGCTGGGCCGAGATCTCCAAGCTGCTGCCTGGCAGGTAGGTGGAGAGGAGTGGTTGGACGGACAAGTAGAAAAATACAGCAGCTACAGTGGTTCGCTATCGTTATCATGGAGTAAAACCGTTGCCAAATGAATTGAGAGTAGGGGAAACAATAACAAGATCTCATATTTGAATAACAAATATTATGGACAACTTCTGCCTGTGTGACAGAACGGACAATGCCGTGAAGAACCACTGGAATTCGACCATAAGACGCAAGGCTGAGATGGGATACTTCAGCCTGGATGAGCATGGACACCCTCTAGCCGTCCTGGAGCAGGGAGAGGTCAGGCACCATATTACCCACCTGTTTCAGCAATCGGGATTGATGAGTAAGAGGTGGACTGTAGTAAGTAGAGAGGTGTCGAGATTGACCCGGTCTCCTCACTTACAGGTGGACTTCCATTGTGATGTTGTGTTAGACACTGAGGCTGAGTCTGCAGAACTGGTGAGCATGTCACCTGTAGATCTACTCACACTCACCTGTCGCTCTGTTCATGTTCAGAATATGCAGTGAAATAAACATATTTGGTAACCATCCTCTCTCTGCTCCTGCTAGATTCAGGGCTCAGCCAGCTATGAGGTCCCCAGGCGCCAGTTGATCAAGGGGAAGAATAGGTCCAGGCCCAGACCCAAGCCCAGGCTCAAGGCCGTATCCCTCCCACCCATAACCCTTTCGTCCAGGATGGACGCCGGCAGCACCTTCTCCACCTCTTCCACCAACTCTGGGCGCCAGAAGAACATCACTGGGCCAGTGCTGAGGATGATAGCAGAGGACATGCTGCCTCTCAGGTGAGCCAACGACCACTGCTCTGCCATCACTGACCACTGCTCTGCCATCACTAGGCTTAAGGGACAATGCTGTGTGTGTGTGTGTGTGTGGAATAGAGAAAGGTGTGTAAGTGCCTGAGACCTGCAACTTTTTGCGTGTGCGTCTCAGGTGCGCTGTGTCAACGAGTAAGAAAATGGTCTGACATGAACTCGTACTCTAACCCATCCTACTGTAGCTTGGTGGAAGGTTCTGGATTCAGACACTTCATGTCAGTGGTGGGCCCCCAGTACCAGAAGCTGTCCCAGCGGGGCGTGGGGCTGCGTCTGTACGACGAGGTGGAGAAGCAGATCAAGCCCCAGCTGATCCGCGACCTCAAGTCCTGCCTGACGTCGAGCGGCGGCCACGCCGTGGTGCACGCCACCCTGGACCTCTGGACCACCAGCTACGCCGAGCCCATAGTTGCCGTGCAGCTGCACTTCCTCGACAACGACTGGCAGGTCCGCCGGCCCATCGTGGCGTTCCGCCACGTGGCCCAGAAGAACCCCACGGCGGGCGTGGCGAGGGAGCTGGAGGGCGTGCTGCTCAGCTACGGCCTGTTCCCCCACAACGTTGGCTACATCCTGACCAGCCAGGCCAAGGCCGCCATCACCGCCTACGAGCTCTTCTGCGACTACAAGGTCATGCTGCCCTTGCAGCGCGGCGACCCGGAGGAGGAGGAGATGCTGGCCTTCCTGGGGGACCAGCCCCCTGTCAGTGCGGCCGCCTCGGCGGCCGACGACCCCTTCTCTGAGGTGGTGTACGGCACGCGGGCCAGCTGTGTGGTGCACACCCTGCACCAGGTCATCAAGGAGGCTCTGAAGAACTCCAGGGTGGTGGAGAACCTCCTGTCTCAGGTTCACAGCGTGGTGGCCTTCTTCAGGAGCAGTGTGTACTGGAGCGAGGTAAGGAGGACTGGAAGGACTTCCATGTATTTAATGTACAGGGCTTTAATTTGCGACCATTTTGGTCACATACGCTCCCAAAATTGTATTTGTGCTACCTCAAAATATATTTGGGAGCATTTGTGCGAGTGCGAATAATCCGTATGGTGTGACCTGTGTTCATTTCTTTACAAAACGCTTGTAAATTATCCTTGTGCACTGTATGTGGCTGCTGTGAGCTGATACAGTGACCGGTCCAGAAATCTATCCAACGTTACTTAACCGGTTGAACTTCATCTCCACGTTTTTAACTTTAATGTCGATTTTAGATTGTTAAATATTACCTGTCAGTCACTTCTTGTCACTGCGCTCTGTTGTCACCTGACAGAGGGTACGCTAAATAGGAAGAGCTGAAAAGACGATATGGACATTTTCAGTGGGTGTTCAAAATTTTTCCTGGTGTGCCTAACTTTTTTAAGTTGGGAGAACCAGTGTTACCAGTAAAAAATGTAAAGCCCTGTGTATATGTAAAAAAAAAAAAAATATATATATATATATAAGGTTTTTTCAGTGTTTATTGAAGTTTAATCCCAGTCAATAATCTGAAATGGTTCAAAGGTAAGCGGTAAACTGCCAGAGGTAAAAGAAAAAAAAAATGTTTTGGTTTTTCAATTAACATAGGAAGAAAGACAAACCATTATCACCCTTTAAAGTGTAGGTCTTGACTTTAGATAGAAATTGCAAAGGAAACCAAGGTGTCAGTGAGTACAGTTTCCTACACCATCAAAAGGCACTTAGAAATTGGAGGAAACTCTGACAGGAAGAGGTCTGGCAGACCCAAAACCACAACAGAATCAGAAAACTAGTTTCTGAAAGTCAACAGCTTGGGTGATAGGCAGCTCACATGACAACAGCTTCAAGCACAGCTTAACACTGGTAGAAGTAAGCAAGTCTCACTTGATGGTTGAAAGTGATGGTTTTGGGGCTCTTTTGCTGGATCCAGAGTTGGCGACTTCCACGAGTGAGGGGTACCCTGAACCAAAACTACCACAGCATTTTCCAGCATTTCAAACATCAATTGAGACTTGCTCACTTCGACCAGTGTTAAGCTCTGCTTAGAAACGTGTCTTCTGATTCTGTTTTGGCTTTGGGTCTGCCAGACACGCACCTCTCGCTCCTCTTCCTGTCAGAGTTTCCTCCAATTTCTAAGTGCCTTTTGATGGTGTAGGAAACTGTACTCACTGACACCTTGGCTTTCTTGGCAATTTCTATCAAAAGTAAAGACCTGCACTTTTAAGGGTTATAATGGTCTATCTGTCTTCCTTTGTTAATTGAAAAACCAGAACTTTTTTTTAACCCCCTGGCAGTTTACCTTTGCACCATTTCAGGTTATTCTCTGGACTTGAACTGCTTAAATAAAAATAAAAAAATAATAAATAAATGGGGGTGTTTAAAAACTTTTGATTGGTAGTGTATTTACATACTGTGTATTGTAGATAATAAATATATAATCTATTGTGATCTAAGTAGTTGGTTGTTTGCTTATGTTGTACAAAATATATCTGCTGGTCTCCTGATGAGTCATCTTGAGGACTCTTTTCTATCAGAGAGAGGCTTAGTACCTCCAGCCAGACAGCGTCAGAGCACCATCCCTGTCTAGTGGGGATTTTTAAACATCAAACTCTTTTAACTTAGCTGCACTGTTTGGTTCTGACTTCCTTTTGTTGTCCAATCAGGTGCTGCTGAAGGAGTGCGGCCTGGCGCTGGCCCCGCCCTCTCAGGGATGCAAGTGGAACTCCACCCTGATGGCAGTGAACCGCATGGTGGGAGAGGCAGCCTGGACCTCGGTCATGTCAGTGCTGGCCCAGGCCCGCATCGAGGCCAAGGACTCGGCCAGCTCCCCGCCCATGGTGAGGGCCAAGCGGGAGCAGGTGGTGGACATCCTGGGCCTGCTGGAGCCCTTTGAGGAGGCCATGCAGGTCCTGCAGGACGACGGGATCACCTTCTCCCTCATCATCCCCTCCCTGGTCGGCCTGGACCTAACCCTGGAGGGCCTCGCCACCAACTACGGCCCCTTCTGCAAGGCCTTGCGCTTGGGCCTGCACGCCCGCTTCCAGCCTTTGCTCCTCCAGAGGGACCTGATCCTGGCCACAATCCTCGACCCACGCATCAAGCTGCAGCCCTTCAACGACGCCAAGCAGGAGGAGAGCGCCACCACCCTAACGGCTCCCTCCAAGTTCCAGGCGCGGACGCTGGTGGAGGCCACTATAGGGGAAGACGAGGCAGGGGAGGAGGGGAAGGCGGGGAAGGCCCTGGGGGAGGAGCTGGATGTGGTCAGTGTGATGGTGAAGCAGGAGGAGGAGGAGGAGGGCAGGTCGGGGGAGGATGGCGAGACCTCGGCCGGCTCCCACAACGGCAAGAGGAAATCCATATTCCACTTCCTCCAGCCGCCGGCGAAGACGGCCAAACACGGCGAGCTCGACGTCTACCTATCGGAGCCGGTGCTGTCCGGCGAGGACTCCCCCCAGGCGTTCTGGGGCGGGGCGTCCCGCTTCCCCCACCTGAGGAGCGTGGCCAGGAAGCTGCTCGCCGTGCCGGCCACCTCAGGGGGCTTCGACCGCCTCTACCCCATGGCCACCTGCATGGTGAAGGCCAGGAGGAGCCGGCTGCCCCCCCACACCACCGAGAGACTACTCCTGTACAGAGAGGCTGTCAAAAGACCCAACAGCAGCACCTAGTCTGTGTCTGGTAAACTGGTCTTCATCACTGGGGGACATCTGAAAGTAGGACATATTACATGATATATCAACCCAGCCAGGGGCGCAAGCCACAATCCCTCTTATTCAGGGCTGGGTGTCAAGCTGCTCTGGGCCGGTTGACAGACAGGGAGGGATGGACTAGCTAGCTTGACGTTCGGCTGGAAACCTGGCAGCGCCTGACCACCGACCTGACGAATGGAATCACCAAATGTGTCACCCAATGCAAACGATACCTCTGAAATGAATCATGTTTCATTTTTGTTATATATTCACAAAGTTGCTTTCGGTACTCAATGAATTGAGCTGTGAGAAAGTGGTCTTTCTTACTCTGTTAGGAGGACCTATATCTTATTCTGTTGTTTTCTCATAGAGGTTTATCAGATCATTCCTGAACTGTTCACAAACCACATTATGAATTTCAATTTAGTTACTCATATGAGAGACCTGACAAAGCTGCAAACTGACTTGAAATGTTGTCTACCTGATGAGTCTTTGATTTTCATTAGGTCTCGCTGTACCTACTCAGTTGGTTTGAATTATTTTATTTTATGATGGGATTGGTGATGGATGTTCACTAGTGACAGATTCATACTGAATTGTGAGTGGTCTTCTGTTAAGTGACAATGAAATGACATTTTCAACTTTTTTTTACTTGACTGATTTGACCAGTGGATGTCTAAACAGTTATAGAATAAATCTACCTTGCCTTAAACTGTATTGTATCTTTTTGTCATGGTAATTTGCCTGAGATGCAGTACTGTTTCATATCAAACATATCCTGGAATCATGCAAGTGCATTGTACGACCCTTGATAGGCTTTGTATTATATCTGTTCATGTTGCTCTCGAGGGTTCCCCACTTATGTCCGTGAACATGTATCTATTTAAGAGCTAAACTTATCTAAATAATACATTGATATGTGTTAATCAGATACTGTGTTGTATCCATACAATGCCAAGTGGATTGATTGAATGTAGCCTAAAGTTAGCCTAATGGGGGTTAAAATCTAACCTGGTAACCCATGTAATCAAGATTCCTTGAACTAATGCCCAACTGCTTCGTCAAGGAGGACATTACAACCTGGCAAACTCTAATAAACTCTGCTTTAACTGAACTGTTCATAACCAGATTCTGATGTCAGGCGAATGTAACAATAAATAAAGATACACGTTTTACTGTAATTGTTATTGTCTCGCGTATGTAATAGTGTCGGAGTGATCTCCATGAAATACCACTCTCAACCTTTAGAGGGAAGTCTTGTTTTTCCGTTGGAACTAGAACGTTATTCACTTCCTCCCAACACCAAACCAGCGATTGGTCGAAGTCAGGTCTTATGTCAGACGAAAACACTGTATGTTTTGTAACTGACAATAATATCTAAAAACCGGCGGACTCTGTGCTTCCCGAAGCGAATTTAAAGGTAAATTAACTGCACTTAACGTGTGTGCAAGGCTAGGAATGTGTTTTGTTGGAGGCTAAATAGATATTGAAGGCTTTAGGGAAGCATTTAATATTTTCCCAGCACACCACTATGAAAGTATTTTAAATGTGTTGTCAATGTGGGTTTATAACGCATCGGGTGAAAATAAATTAATCAAAATAATCGGTTAGTTACTCATTCCTCACAGAATGGCAAAGGTTCCCAAGGTGTGTCTCTCCGGGGGGCTGGAGATATGCCGCATCCTCAACGGCATGTGGCAAGTGTCCGGAGCACACGGTCCGGTAGACATCCCTAAAGCAGGTATCATTCAGTTAAAGTTCATTCGTATGTTTTATGGTCGATAACGTAATATAAGACCCACACAAAAGGACAGTTCAACTGATCATGTAGATTATTTATTAGCATCAACCCATTCAGCAATAACCCAATGTATTTTCTCTCATGTTCTCCATTCTAAAACTCCCCTCTGTAGTGCAGGCCATGCAGGCATATGTGGATGCAGGACTGACCACCTTTGACATGGCTGACATATATGGACCAGCAGAGGAGATCTATGGACTCTTCAACAGACAGGTAGGAAAAGACAGTACCTTCTCGCTGTCCCTCCCTCCCGCTCCCGCTCCCGCTCTCGCTCTCGCTGTCTCTCTCTCTCTCTCACACACACTCAAGCTAGAGCTCTGATCTTCTACAATTACCATCCAACCAATAAGGTTCTCCTGGCCTGTCTCTTCCCTAGCTGAGGACCCAGACAACTGAAGGTTCCACCGTGGTTCTCCAGGGTTTGACCAAGTGGGTTCCTCGACCAAGTCCAATGGACCCCAAGGTAAGACTCTGAGAAAAACAATGTTTGTCTCATCACATCGGTGGCATTATCTCATTTGAACCAGATCTCAAATCAGTAGCTCACTGTAGCATCCTGTAATAGCACACCTGCAGCCACCAGGTTGTAGTGTGTCACCTTTGCAAGTTGTCAGTGTTTATTGTAGCTGCATATACCTCTTCCCCAGTGCTTCTTCAAATGACTGTCTGTGTGTTTGGACATTGAGTCTTGAGCCTCAAGTCAAGAGTCTTGTGACCCGTGGCTAGTCAAAAGTGTTGCGCCTGTGTGCAGGTGGTGAAGGCAGCGTTGCAGCGCTCCATGTCCCGTATGGAGGTGGACAGGCTGGACTGTGTCCAGTTCCACTGGTGGGACTACGGAGACAAGAGATACCTCCAGGCACTGGGATACCTGGCTGACCTGCAACAGGATGGACTCATAGGTACACATACACGTCTAGATATACACACAAACACAGACGTGTACCTACACTTATTTTTTACCTCTATATTGTCATTATTGTGACACAAATTGGACTTTACTACTCACACACCAGTGTTCCACATGCTCACTGGACTGTGCTTGCTGTGGTAAAACGTTTCAGGAGACCTGGCTCTCACTAACTTCGACACTCACAGGCTTGAGGAAATCACCAGCAAGGGCATCCCCATTTCCAGCAACCAGGTGAATACTGACACACGCAAGAAAACCCCACCCACACACACATGCAAGAATAGCCCACCTACACACACACTCACATGCAATAATACCCCACATACACACTGACACAGATGTTAATGATGCGGGTGTGGGTACTTTGTGTTCCAGGTGCAGTACTCGCTCATTGACCAGCGTCCTGCAGCCAAGATGGAGGAGTTCTGTTTGTCTCACAACATCCAGCTCCTCACCTACGGCACTCTGGGTAAGAAACACTCGGGTCAGATGGCTGAGCGCTTAGGGAATCGGGCTATTGATCAGAAGGTTGCTGGTTTGATTCAGGCCATGCCAGATGACGTTGTGTCCTTGGGCAAGTCATTTCACCCAACTTGCCTTGGGGGGTATGTCCCTTTACTTACTGTAAGTCGCTCTGGATAAGAGCGTCTGCTAAATGACTAAATGTAAACACAATTAACTATTATCTACAAAAATACTGTACATCTCCTATCTGGGAAGTATAAATGAGACATGAAACCACTGGTACAGTATGAGACAGAGTTCTTATGCATAATTAGGAGTGGTATAAAACCGAAGGGCTTCTAAGATGGAGGTGAGACCCAACGATGCTTCTGTCTCGGTCCTGCTCATTCTGCATGATTCTCTACCCCCCCCCCCCCCTCTATTTCCTAATCCTAACCTCCCTACTCTGTTTCTCCTTTTATCACCCCCCACCTCCTTCACTCCCTCCCTCCCTCCCGCCTGACTTTCTCTCTGGTAACCGTAACTCTCTTTCTTTTTTACTCCAATCCTGCGCTGTGTTCATCTCTTCTGCTTCCCTCCCCTTTTCTGTCAACCTATTTTCTCTCCTTGTCTCTACATGCTTGAGCACTCTTATCTGTCTCTTCCTTTTTGTATCACCCTTGCAACTTCCCTCCCACCCTCTCCTCCTCCCTTTCCCTCCTTCTCTCCTTCCCTCCCCCTCTGACAGCTGGTGGTCTGCTTTCGGAGCGCTATCTCGGGAAGGCGGAACCCAAAGGCCGGGCGGAGCTCTGCACCGCCTCGCTAAGCAAGTACAAGAACATGATCGACAGCTGGGGAGGGTGGGGCTTGTTCCAGGAGTTGCTGGTTGCCTTGGACACCGTCGCTACGGGACACGGCTGCTCCATCGCCAATGTGGCGACCCGCTACATCCTGGACCGCCCTGCGGTGGGCGGGGTCATCGTGGGCTGCCGTCTGGGCGTGGCGGGGGCGGAGCATATCGAGGACACCCTGCGGAGCTGCAGCCCGGAGCTGCTTCTCACGCCAGCGGACCTGCAGACGATAGATGCTGTTCTGGCACGTTCCAGAAACCTGCTGCAGCTTCTAGGAGACTGTGGGGGCGAGTACAGATGAGGGGAGGGAGGACTGAGGTGTGGTGGAGAAGCAAGGGACAAGGTTGACGTTGAGAGGAGATGGTGGATGAAAGTACGGCTGAGTATAGGTGGAGGAGTAAGACATTTGGATGACAAACGGAGACTGGTGACAAGCCCGTAGGGAAGGAAGAGAGAATACAAGGCACAAACAATTTAACCTTGTAAATAATATATCAATGCTGTTTGTTTAAAGTCATTACAGAGCTGCTTGTATCATGCCCATTCAGCCAAAACAAAGTTCTTCCCTGGTGTAACTTTCATATGTTTGAATCATGATTAAATCCATAAACGTGTTAGTGTATTACAGATTTCTTGGTATGTGTATGTATCACAGTGTAAGAGCATGCCTATTAGGCAGACAGTATTCACAGTAGACAACCTTCTAGATCTGGGTACAGGAGAGTATATAGTAGTAATGAACCCTGACAGACTACACATTGAACGCTCAGGGCGGTTAACAAGGAAGGGTTGGGGCGAGAGGGGGTTTGGGGCGGGGGGGGGCAGAGGCTGGAGGAGGTGTGGGGGTACAGGCACTGGGGGCGGGGATAAGTTCAGAGGTTTGTAGTTCCAGCTTGGGGGTCTGTGTCTTGGTGTCCTGTTTAAATAGAGGTGGGTATCGGATCTGACAGGCAGACGTATAGTTTGAGGAGGAGGGACATGCCAGATACTCAGAGAGGCCGGGGGAGAGGCCGGGGGGGGAGAGGCCGGGGGGCGAGAGGCTGGGGAGAGAGGGACGGGTTTGGTCGGAGAGGACGGGAGTGAATGAATGGGGTGCAGAAGACTGGGGAAGACAGGGGGAAACACCAGGAGAAAAACAGACACGGAGAGAGGCTGGGAGGCTGATAGGGCAGAGAGGCCAGGAGCGAGAGGCTGGGGTAGACAGCGGGGGAGAGAGGCTGGGGTGGACAGCGGGGGAGAGAGGAACAGTCTCTGTCCCATCTGCTTGCTCTCATGGAATCTCCCCTTAGGGACCAAAGTTCAGAGCAGACATCACATCCACTCATCTGAAGATAGAGCTCACACCCCCCCCTTCCTCCTGGGAGTACAGTCACTACACGAGGAGTGAGGAGGGGTCAACTACCCCGGCTCAGTGTACACATCCTAAACACTCTATAGTGCCCCTGAATCTTTCAAAAAGGCTGCCTCAATTATTTAGACACATGAAATATGCACAGCGCACGGTGGCCATGCGCGTGTGTGAGCCCACTACCTGCAGGCAGGGCCTCAGAACTACGTTCTACTCTGATGGAAATATGTTTGTTTGTTTCAGCGCTCGGTGACTGGGGTTGTCCATACATACAGGGTTCAGCTGGTCTCAATAAGGAAGATCAGGCAAAGAAAGAAGGAGACAAAGCTTGTGAAGAAACTATTCCTTTATTGGTGAGTAGTGTCCAGTCAAGTCTGCCAGGGGGGAACGGTTCGAACTGTAGTCTGTCGAAACCCAAACCAGGTTCACTCACACACTCGCTCTACTGGTTGGTGATTGGTGGTTGGGGGGGGGGGGGGGGCTGGGACTGGGTGTATGAGGTGCGAATGTGCATGTTTGCTACCCCCCAAAAAGGGGAATCCATCTTTTACCCTGAAACAATGTTTAGACCTTAGCCATACTAATGATGTATTCCTTCTGGGGTGGGGGTTAGGGGTGAGAGAGGGTTGTGGGAGGTGGGGGCAACAGAACTCCCAACAAGGCTCAACGAGTCAGGACATGGTGTAGGTGGGAAGAGGATAGGGGCTCAAAAACACATCAGAAAATAACATCGGAAAACCCCCTAACCCATTTTATTCTTCCATTTATTCTAAACTCATTCATTCCCCTCTTTTGCCGGAGAGGGAGGGGGCAGAGGGAGGGGGGGGGGGGGAGCGGTGTGACCAGAAGTGCTCCCCTTCCCTCGTCCGTCGCAGCGGAATCTGGGACGGCACTCGCCGTGGCGAACCTGCCCTTCTACTTGGAGTTGGCGGAGCCGCTCAGCATCTTGCGGACGGCCTGGGCGATGGCGTCGCGGTCGATGCCGAAGATCTTCAGCAGCTCCTGAGGTTTGCCGCTGCGGGGGACGTGGGCCACCGCCAGTCGGTGCACGCTGTAGCCCGCCTCGCTCGCCACCGCCGAGCACACCGCCTCCCCCAGACCACCTGTGGAAGCGCAGCCACACGGAGATGTACAGCCTCAAACATAGAACGGATTTGACTGCAATACCCATCACCCCAAGGTCAGAGGTCCAGAGAAATCAAAGCTAATCACTGACAGAGAGTCTGTGGTGTTTTTCTTTCTTCCTTTGTCTCGGCTGCCTTTGTGCAGTGGCATCCCACTTTGTCGTATATCGTGCTGTACGTTAAAGTAGCAGCCAGGCTGCCCTATAGCTGTGTCTGTGTTCCGGCCCATTAACCACACTGTCAGCCCCTCCCCCCTCCCACACACACACACACCTCTCTGCCCCACTGAGCAACGGGCTGATGGAATCTGCGGTGACAGCCTTGACGACCCTCCCCGCCCCGCCCCCCCACACCCACACCCACAAAACACACCCGCACGCACTCCTGTCCTTCACCCATACATTCACCCTGGGCTCCTCCTACTCCTTCCACTTGGAGACCGTTTGCACGAAGGGGGGGGGGGGGGGTGGAGAGTGGATGGTGAAGGGTAGGGGGCCACGGGGTGCTCCATAATTCTATCCAGCCCCCTCTCATGACACCCCCCCCCCCCACCTCCTCCCCTCTCTACGACCTACACAGGGCCCACCACACAAACACAGCCTCCACCCTGTCTTAACCTTCCCCAGCAACCACTCCTCAGCCCCCTTCCCCCTCTCTCACATAGTGTACACCCCCCTCACCCCCACCCCGCTATGCTCGCCTCACCCCCCCCGTGGCTAAGTGGAGCAGACCCCCACACCCACAACGACCCCCCCCCCCCTCCCCCCTTCCTCTCCCTCGCATCCTCACCTGTCATAATGCACTATTCATGTTCAATGTTCACGTTCGGGGAGTGGGGTTGGGGGTGGGGTTGGGGGTGGGGGGTCTGGACCCTGGGCGATGGGGGATGTTGATGCTGACCGCAGCGTGGCTCTGTCTACCGCAGGATATCGGCTCATTTCTGAGGGCCGTTGACACGCACATGAACGTGCACGCACAGGGTTATTTCCTGTTTTCACTTCCCCCTGCTGAGAAGAGCAAGCTGGTGGAAACCCACAGACCACCATAGTGTCTCCAGGGCCACAGCTCTGCTGTGTCTTCATCATGGAATGAGATGCTCCCTCGTTCAGAGTGGATGGATAGTTTTACCGCTAAGCCCTCTGGAGAACTTGGCAGGCAAACGAGTCCGGTTCTCTCATTTGTCCACACATTGCTTTTATTCACTAGGTTAAACTGGGTGACATGGCTAGTGTGTGTGTGTTTGTGTGTCAGGTGGCTGAGTGGTGAGGGAGTCGGGCTAGTAATCTGAAGGTTGCCAGTTCGATTCTCGGCCGTGTCAAATGACGTTGTGTCCTTGGACAAGGCACTTCACCCTACTTCCTTTGGGGGGAATGTCCCTGTACTTACTGTAGGTCGCTTTGGATAAAATAAATAACTCAATGTAAATGTGTGTGTGTGTGTGTGTGTGTGTGTGGGGTAAGAGTACCCACCCTCATAGTAGTGGTCCTCCACAGTGAGGATGCGTCCCCTGGTGGCCCTGGCGTTGTCGATGATTGTCTTGGAGTCCAGGGGCTTGATGGTGAACGGGTCGATCACACGAATGTTGATCCTCTCTGACACAGAGTAGTCACACGGTTAAACGTGTGTGTACTGTGCCAACCTGTGTGTCATGAGAGAGTGTGTGTGTGTGAGTCTGGTACCTTTCTTTAGCTGCTCCGCTGCAGCCAAGGCCTCATGCAGGGTCACCCCGGCTCCTATCACGGTCACATGATCATCGTTGGTCTTATACACCACCTGACACACAGAATCATCCCACTGTATCAACAGCATACGTCTGAGGTCTACAGCAACCCCAGAATCACAGTCAAAACAGGAACCGTACATCAGCAATTCGTATCTGTAGCGATATCAGTGATGAGAAGTACCTTCGCCTGGCCCACATGGAAGTCCTCGGTGCTGTTGTAGAGGATGGCGTTCTCTGGACGACTGGTTCTGATGAAACACACACCCTGAGAGTAGCACACACACACACACACGTCAGCAGGTCATTTCGGGGATAGGTTCTGTGAGGGTAATCTGGATGGTCTAGACCACTGGTCTTCAAACCTGGTCCTCAGGGACCCCCTCTCCTGCATGTTTTAGATGTTTCCCTGCTCCAACACACCTGATTCAACTGAATGGTTATCTAGTTATGCAGAAGCCTGTTAACGACCATTAATTTGAATCAGGTGTGTTGGAGCAGGGAAACATCTAAAACGTGCAGGACAGGGAGTCCCTGAGGACCAGGGTTGAAGACCTCTGGTCTAGACTAGCATCAAGCATGGTGGTACCTTGGTGTTGGCTGCCAGCTCTACAGCTTTCTCTGTGGAAACCCCATCGCTAGGGTAGAATACCGTTGCCGTGGGGATGGCCCTGAACATGGCCAGATCCTCCAGGCCCATCTGAGAAGGCCCATCCTCACCTGGAACCATCACACACACACACACACAAACCAACACACACACATCAGATACCACAGCACTTGGAGTGTTGAGGGTGGTTGAAGTGTGATCCAGTGGACGGGCATGCGTTAGCTCTGAGGCCGTAGACATGCGATGTACCTGAGGAGGTGAGAGATCACCTGGCCAACCGTCACTACCTCCATGATGGAGAGAGAGAAGGAGGGAGGGAGGGCCGGCGAGAGGAAGGGGCGGAGGAAGGGACGAATGTGGGTGGGCAGAGGACAAGAATGTGAAGAAAGGAGAGTGAAAAGTTCAGGCCGGGTCAGGAGAGAGAGCAGGAGCTCAACAGAAGAAGATCACCAGAGAGAAGAGGTGCAGCCCAAAGCAGGAACAGGGTTAGGGAGACAGGACCCACTGCTGCTAGCTACACTAGCTTCAGCTGAAAACAGGCCCACACCGCTCTAACGTACTGTCAACACTTGGGGCGTGTTCAATTTAGCTGCCTGACAGCATTCCTGCCCAGGCTCCGGCTGCTGTGGGCTGCACCGGACCAACGGAAAATCAACCGAGGTCAGGGAGAGGACAGAAGGAGGGATTCAGGGATTGAACTACAAGTAGCTGGTTTAGGGAGAGGGGTGGGTGAATCAAGACTACAGACTAGAGGTCAGGGGTCAGAGAGGGGACTGACCGATGGAGATGCCACAGTGCGAGCCGCAGAGGTTGATGTTGCTCTCGGAGATAGCGGCCATGCGGATCTGGTCGTAGGCGCGGGAGAAGAAGGTGGCGAAGGTGCTGGCGAACACCACGTTGCGGTCCCGAACGGCGCAACCCATGGCAACACTCACCTAGGTGATGGAGAGGGGGTGGGGGTAGGGGATTTCACCAGTGAGTGCGTTTCAAAGGTAACCATCTGCACCTCAAGACATTCTGTTCAATGCGTAGCTACTGATATGGTGTCAGAACTGACAGTCCGGTATGGTTCATGAAGTCGTGCATGTCAAATAGGATCGTGTCATTGGTCATCTCATGTCTGACAGACACAGAGATGCTGTCATCCACATGACCCATCACGATGTCGCTAACATGTCACGACAGCACAGACAGAGCCGCTTATTTGAATTAAGATGAGCGACCTACATTTGGTTGGATTGTTGTAACATGCCACGCACACACGCACACATATCCGCAAGTGAGCCAACCAGCAGACACTCACACACGCACACATTCATTACATTACATTTAGTGATTTAGCCGACGCTCTTATGCAGAGCGACTTACAGTAAGTACAGGGACATTCCCCCCCCCCCCCGAGGCAAGTAGGGTGAAGTGCCTTGCCCAAGGACACAACGTCATTTGACACGGTCGGGAATTGAACCGGCGACCTTCTGATTACTAGCCAGATTCCCTAACCGCTCAGCCACCTGACTCCCATTCAGCCTGAGACCATAACACTGAAGGTATTACAATCATGTGAACGGGCTGCACTGGGGTAAAGGTTAACAGGTCATGCAACATCAACTAACCCTAACCCCCTCAGGTGAGGGAGTTAGGAGTTGGCTATCTCACCACGCTCGAGAAGCTACCTCACGTCAACACCAGCTAGTGACGCTGAACAAAGGCACAGACAGTGAAGGACACAGAACCTTCCAGAGCCGGCGTCTCACCATGTTCTGCTCGGCAATGTAGCACTCCACGTAGCGGTTGGGGTGCTCGTTCTTGAAGATCTCAGAGAAGGTGGAGTTCTTGGTGTCTCCGTCCAGAGCCACCACGCGCTCGTTGTAGCGGCCCAGCTTAGCCAGAGCCATGCCATAGGCCTTCCTTGTGGCGATCTGGACACAAACACACACGCACACACACGTGTCATCCCAGATCCCCAAAATCATCTAAGTGGGACTGACTACCCAGGGCCCCAATGGGTGGAGGGCCCCTCGAAAAGCTTGACCTGAAAACGTGCTGAAAGAAAAAATGGACAAAGCCAAAATGGGGAAGGAGGGAGCAAAGTGCAATCTCTTCATGGGGCCCCAAAATTCTTAGGGGCGCCTTTGATCACAATCACACACGCCCCCATTGCCCTGGCCTTCCCCTCGTTCAAACACCAAACATTTCCTTTCAGCTACTTCTCCGCCCAGTTTCTCCTCGTGCCCAGAAACGGTTGCTACTCCCTCCCTTGCTACCTACCTCCTCCACCCCCCAGCCCTCTACCTTGTCCCGGTCTTGTGGCCCCTACCTTGTCCCCGGTCTTGTAGCTGGGCGCGCTGGGCATCCTGATGTTGCGCAGGCTGACCGGCGGGGCATCCTCGCTGGGCGTGGCCGGGTACAGACGCTTGTTGCTGGTGACCATGCGCCCCTGCAGCTCCTTCATCACACCCTCCGCCATGTCCTTAGGCAGGGGCTTGCCGTGCCAGCCCATCTTGTCCTCTGCAGCTGTGGACGTACACACACACAAACACACAAAGGAGGTGAACGTGTATGTATTATCTCGTTTTCGGGATATTCCCTGTATCTCCTGATTCTTTAATGTCACCTTCAACTCACAGTTTACACCTCGCTAAATCGAGGCCACCGGACTGAGACAACACACGCACACACTCACACACAACTCAACAATGGGAAGTGATGTGCGTGTATCCTACACATTCTGAGGGATTACTGGGCTGCAGCAGCTAAACATATAAATCAGGACCAGGATTAGAGCAGGGTTAGGGAGCCCCCAGGATCAGAGGGTAGGAGTCTGTGTGTGTGTGTGTGTGTGTGTGTGTGTGTGTGTGTGTGTGTGGAGGGATGTCACTGTACCTGGTATGCCCTTGCCCTTGATGGTCTTGGCGATGATAGCGAGGGGCTGGTGGCGAGGCTGACTCAAAACCTTACACAGCTCCTCCACACTGTGCCCATCTACAATGACAGCATGCCAGCTGCACACACACACACACACACCACAGAGAACAAGAAGAAAACACATGTTGTTTCCTCCCGTGTTTTTTCTGCAGGTCAGAGGTTGTCCTCAAACAATCACTAACCTAAGACAACACACCACACACACACTCCACCCCCTCTCCTGCCAGGTCGTACCCAAAGGCCTCGCAGCGTTTCTGGTACTTCTCCACATGGTGCTGCAGGGGCGTTGGGTCGCTCTGGCCCAGACGGTTGATGTCCAGGATGGCCACCAGGTTGTCCAGCTGGTAGTAGGAGGCGAAGGCCATGGCCTCCCACACCGCCCCCTCGGACATCTCCCCGTCCCCCAGCAGGCAGTACACACGGTAGCTGGAGGAGACACGGGAGATACACACTCATGATCACCCGCACACTGTGGAATGGGATGAAGTTGTCTATGGTTATCATACGGCAGGCTTAAGGCGGGGGCGAAGAGATACAACAATGTTGTCGCTCCCTTTGTTTGGCCTGCCCGTCATACGCCCAACGTTTCCATTCAGTTACTCTCTGCCCAGTTTTTCTCTCCTCGTGCCCAGAAGCTGTTGCTGCTCCCCTCCCCTCCCCTCTGATCATCCCTATTTGGTCTTCAGGGGTAACAAGGCCTGACAGGTTTCCAGTC
The DNA here is from genome assembly GCF_021917145.1 of Hypomesus transpacificus. NCBI lineage: Eukaryota > Metazoa > Chordata > Actinopteri > Osmeriformes > Osmeridae > Hypomesus > Hypomesus transpacificus. The sequence goes on from NC_061077.1 coordinate 14,748,523, forward strand.
AAATAGGCCCATTCTTCTCCCAGCCAGGAGACAGATTGAGACACCCAGCTTTGAGGCTAGCATTCCTGCCCTGCCCCGAGAGGAGCTGCATTCCACAGCCGGGCCCTGGAACCACAGACCGGCACCTGGGACAGAACCACCTTAACCCCTGCTCTCCTGCATCCCCAGGGTTCTCCAGGGTTCCTCCTTGGTTAAAACAGAGTTCTTCTTATAGAGAGGTTGAGGTGACCCCTGGAGGATCCTCGTGACACCTGGGCAGAGCCACCAACCACCAAACCATGTCCATGTGATGCTGATAGTAGTGCTGGAAGTACGGTGAGTGTGAAGTTTGTGTGTTCAGTTTAGTGTGTGTGTGTGCTCAGTAGGGTGTGTGTGTGTGTGTTCAGTACGGTGTGCGTGTTCAGTACGGTGTGTGTAGCCACTATGGTGTGTGTATGTGTGTTCAGTATGGTGTGTGTGTTCACTATGGTGTGTGTGTTCAGTATGGTGTGTGTGTGTGTTCAGTATGGTGTGTGTGTTCAGTATGGTGTGTGTGTTCTTGATGTCCTTGTCCATGACACCAGATGAAAGGTCACAGTACGGGCCCCTCGTGAAAACACAATGGAATCGGGTGATGATGGATCATGGGCAGTCCCTACACACACACACACACACACACACACACACACACACACACACACACACACACACACACACACACACACACACACACACACACTCCTATGATGCTATGTGATGTGAGTGTGTTCTACACATTCTAAGGGATTACTGGGGTGCTGCAGTTAAACATATACATTGGGACCAGGATTAGAGCAGGGTTAGGGACCCCCAGAAGCAGAGGGTAGAAGTGTGTGTCTGTGTGTGTGTGTATGTATGTTCAGGCTCAAGTTAGGCAGCCCCTAGAAGGTCTTAGCAAAACAAACAGGGCCTCTGAAATACTTCAAAGGAATAAAATAAGTGAACATATATTCAAAGACTATAGGGGAACTTGTGGCTCTGTTGACAGAGAATGAGCTCTTTGTGAAGGCATCCTTATAATAAGACACCCTTGTGCTACTAAACCTGTCACACCAGTGAATAGCTCTTAGTAGCTAAGATACCCTTGGGATTTCAGAGTGCCTCACATACTAGTACAGAAATGCCAACAAAGCCAGGAGATAAGAGTCGATCTATTGAATTTTCAAGGCCAGGAAGAACAGCCGTCAGGAAGAATGTGTCAGAAGCTGTGAGATTTTTTGAACCTTTTTTTTCACACCCCATGAATTCTCCCTCTCTCTCCCTCTCTCTCCCTCTCTCTCCCTCTCTCTCCCTCTCTCTCTCTATCTCTCTCTCTCTCCCTCTCCCTCTCTCTCCCTCTCTCCCTCTCTCCCTCTCTCTCTCTCTCTCCCTCTCTCTTTCTCTCACATATTCAAGGGTGAGAACATTAACAGATGAGAAGGCTTCCAGCTCACACCTCCCTCTGTCCAAACCTGAACCTGCTTCTCAGCCCGGGGCTGGCTTAGAACGATTACCATCACCCCTTATTCATGTGGAAACAGCCGAGTGGGAAACGACTGATGAGAGCCACGGCCCAGAAAACCTGCCCTGTGACATTTCCAGTGGTGGGTAAAGCATTAAGCAGTGATTAACAGCTTAATCACGCTGGGTTCAGTCACGGAACGTGAGCCTGCTTGGAAAGAGCTGGGCGAAAAGCCGAGAGGTTGTAATTATGTAATGGTGTGGCGTGCTGAACTGCAGATGACACTTTCATTCATAGACCCCCGCCCCTCCACAACTAGCAGATGATGTAGGCCTGTAGTAGGTCTGGGTCACACCAAGAGAGAGTATGTGTGTGTGTGTGTGTGTGTGTGAGAAGCATAAGCTAGTGAGGAATGTGTGTATGTGTGTTGGTGTGGCCCACGCGTACTTACATCCATCCGTGTGCACATGAATGTGTGAGGAGAGAAAGTGCGTGTGTGTGTGTTGATGAGAGAGCAGCGCGTCGGATGAGTAACAATTAGAGCTCGTGTTACAGTGGCTCCGTTCAACATGCTGCTCATTCCCAGCCCAGAAGCACACACAAGGACGAAGCCCTACTACCCTGAAGGCGAAGGGCGAGAGGCATAGTGCGCGAGCGCGCGCGAGAGAGAGGGCCATATGAAGAGAGAGTGAAGTCTACAGGGAGACAGAGAGAGAGAGAGAGAGAGGCTGTGCGAGAGTGAAACAGAGCGAGGGAGGAGAGGGGGTGAGGCGGCTCCCAAATCTCTGATTATTAGAGCAGAAGAATTTGACTGAACGCAATATATGACGAGGGAGCGAGAGAGAGAGAGAGAGAGAGAGAGAGAGAGAGAGAGAGAGAGAGAGAGAGAGAGAGAGAGAGAGAGAGAGAGAGAGAGAGAGAGAGAGAGGGGAAGAAGAGAGAGAGAGAGAGAGAGAGAGAGAGAGAGAGAGAGAGAGAGAGAGAGAGAAAGAGAGCAGGGGAGAGACAGGGGGGTGGAGAGAAAAACATGGAGCCAGCACATCACACATGTACAGTATTTTACAGCAGAGTAAGCATGGTAGACAGCAAAAAATATAAATAATGAGCATTTCAAAGTCTACTCCCAAAGTAGACTCCCAAAGTTCAGCTCCACTACTTCACCCTCTTTGTCTTTGTTATTGTTTATTCAGTTTATTCCTTATAAGAGGAAAAGAGAGAGGGGGGAGAGGGAGCGAGAGATAAAGAGGAATAGAGAGAGAGTGGGAAAGAGATAAAGAGGTATATAGAGAGAGAGACAGAGAGGGAGAAATAGAGAGAAAGAAAGGACCAAACTGGAGCATCAGCAGCAGGCGCCATTGTGTGTCAGTATTCCACGTGGTTCTAGAACCCACGAGTCTCTAGGAAACAAAGATGCGGCGACCCCCCTCGGCCAGCATGCTGCGACCCAGCTGGCATCTCTCCAGGACCTCACAAATGGACCCCCGCCTCCTCCCATCTCCTCGCCTCCTCGCCTCCCAGCTGCCCCCCCCCCCCCTCCTCCTCCTGTCACACCTAGTTACCCCGCCCCCCCCCAGGGCCAGGGTGAAATGTCACATCAGCCTGGCTTACTGTTAGCAGTGCGACACACCAGAAAACTGCTGGGTGCGTGCCCATCGATGTGGGTTGGACTGTGTCTGTGGGCTCACCTGGCTTTGTCAAAGAATTTTCCAGTGTAAGCCATCCCACAGGCAGCCCCCAGGCCCTGGCCGAGAGAGCCGGTGGCCACGTCCACAAACTGCTGCTTCTGTAAACACACACGCACAAACACATTTAATAGTGGCTTTCATCAAATGTTACTGTCTGAGTATCTGTGTGTCGGTTTGTCTGTCTGTGTCTGTCTGTCTGTGTGTGTCTATCTGTCCGTATGTCTGCCTGTCTGAGCCTGGACAGGCATGACTGTGGCATGACTGTGTCGACCATAGAGGAGTCTGGGACAGGCTGACACGGTCACACAATCACATATTTGTTGCCCCTGTGTGTGTACAGTGTGTGTGTGGGTTGTGAAGAGAGGGAGTGTGTTCCAGTCATGTACTAGCGGGGTCAGACTGCAGGGCATCTCTCTTCCGGCCCGTTAAACAAAAGAGTCTGGAGCTAAAGAATGAGCATAATAGAGTGACTGTGTTACAAAATGGGCATGTGTATGTGACTATTCTAACTTTGATTTAAGGAATTTGTAGTTGTGTTAGAGGATTAATACACTGGTTTACACTGACTTAGGCTGCCGAACCTGGTGAGACACATACTTTTGCCTCTCACACAGAAATATCAGTCTATAGAAACACATGGTAACCATGCAGGTGGATCTAGGTCTAGGTCAGACAGGAGACTGGAGGACAGCTGCTGAAAGGGGGCCTGAGGTGACATCCTGAGGGGGTTCAGAAGGCTGACCCAGAGTCCCAGCTCACCGGCACAGGGTGTCCCTCCAGGATGGAGTCCACCTTACGCAGGTTCACCAGCTCGCTCTCCTTCAGGTAGCCCGTCTCTGCCCACACCGCGTACAGCACGGGGGCCGCGTGCCCCTGGAGGACGGAGAGAGGGAGGGAGGGATGGAGGGAAGCGGAGGTAGAGAAAGACAGACAGAAAGATACAGACGGAGAAACATTTATTGCACTCAAAGAATTAGGCCTTGTTAATGATTGTTAAGATGACATGTTTTTATCTCTACAGCACAGGTAGAAGATAATTTGCGTACACCACTGTTTAGAGACTTTTAATCCAGGAAAGATTAAAGGTCACTAACAATCAGTGTCAGTAGACAGTGTCTGTATGTCAATAGACAGTGTTTGTAGTGCCTGTAGACAGTGTCTGTGTCAGTAGACAGTGTCTGAAGTGTCTGCAAATGGTGTCTGTAGACAGTATGTGTCAGTAGACAGTGTCTGTGTCAGTAGACAGTGTCTGTAGTGCCTGTAGACAGTGTCTGTGTCAGTAGACAGTGTCTGTAGTGTCAGTAGACAGTGTCTGTGTCAGTAGACAGTGTCTGAAGTGTCTGCAAATGGTGTCTGTAGACAGTATGTGTCAGTAGACAGTGTCTGTGTCAGTAGACAGTGTCTGTAGTGTCTGTAGACAGTGTGTTTCAGTAGACAGTGTCTGAAGTGTCTGCAAATGGTGTCTGTAGACAGTATGTGTCAGTAGACAGTGTCTGTGTCAGTAGACAGTGTGTTTCAGTAGACAGTGTCTGCAGATGGTGTCTGTAGACAGTGTGTGTCAGTAGACAGTGTCTGAAGTGTCTGCAAATGGTGTCTGTAGACAGTATGTGTCAGTAAACAGTGTCCGTGTCAGTAGACAGTGTCTGTAGTGTCTGTAGACAGTGTGTTTCAGTAGACAGTGTCTGCAGATGGTGTCTGTAGACAGTGTGTGTCAGTAGACAGTGTCTGAAGTGTCTGCAAATGGTGTCTGTAGACAGTGTGTGTCAGTAGACAGTGTGTGTCAGTAGACAGTGTCTGTCGTGTCAGTAGACAGTGTCTGTGTCAGTAGACAGTGTCTGTCGTGTCTGTAGACAGTGGAGGTCTGGCACCTTGGAGAGGATAAAGCGGTCATTGTTGGGGTTGCGTGGGTCGTCAGGGCGATACTTCATGGTGTGGAAGAAGAGCACAGACATGATCTCTGCAACACTGCAGCATGATGAGGGGTGTCTGAAGGAACAGGACAGGGGTATACAGTTACACACACACACTCTTTAAAAGTGCTCTCTCACTAGTACACACACATAGTCTCCCACACGGCACAGACAGAGATATCACACACAGCAGCAGCACACACACACACACATCCTCCTGTGATGTCATAGCCTGGTCAGCACACACAGAGCTGCTCCACTGAGGGTGAACCCTGCCTGCTCTCCTCCAGCCCAGACGGCCCTGATGTAACCTAGAGTCAAACTGCTGTCTGTCTGCCAGGACCCCCCTTCTCCTGCACTCAGACACGACCAATCAACCTCAGAGAGCGGTCAGGCAGCCACCAGAGCAGGCAGGCAACAGGAACTTGCGTTTGAAAATGACTGAAATCAAATGTTTGATTTATTCAGAGAGCATAATTGCCACTTGTTACTGTGAAATCAATCTGAAGTTCACACACTGTTGGTTGGTAGGCCTGGTTGAACATGCGTTATCTCAAAGTATCTGTCTAGTAGTTATGATCAACACCATTACACACAAGCATGTTAGAGATCACTGGATAAAAAGTATAATAATTTATTGTGCAGTAGTATTTTTGTCCAATACCATGCAGAATAAACTTGTGTTGTTTTGTTTCTATGTTTGCAGAACAAATATCAGTTAATTTGTACATGGGTATACAGTAACAACAGCTTTATTGTTATTTAACGCTCAACATGCCCGTGAACAATACTTCACCATGGACAGAGCTTGATAATGCAGCTCATACACTTTATTTCCAACCTGAAAGGGAAAGTTTGCCATTACATTTTTATAATTTAAATTTAACAATAATCAAGCAAACAGTGAAGAACAAAATTAACTTATTGCATATTACATAACACTACCTCTAACGAACTACCGAACATTAACCCTGCTCTCCAAATAGTTAATAATTTAATCCTAGCGTCTTTCCCAAGTCATAAGGAAAGAAACATTCTTCACTTTTACAACTGAAAAAAACACAAATTACATAGGCATACGGAAGATCGAACAACATTAAGTAAATATGTATGGACGAGGAGGGATTGAGTCCGGAGAAGCGCATTGACTTCAGGGCGCACTCACTTATCACGTCTCGTGCGCGCAGGGGACAACAAGGAAAAGTTGTACGCAAGCGCATAGGACTGCCAGGCACGAGCGCGGTCCCTTTTAGAATTGTGTTGCGGCGGACGATTCCATTCCACAAACTGCAAAGCCCACGTCCCCACTGCATAATGACCAGTTCGTGACGGGATCATAGGCATAAAATCTGTTTACACTGTCTGTTTTATATAAACGTAAAAAATATAAGGAAAGACACGCGAGATTAGATAAGTGCATCAATGCACCTGCCACCAGTGAGATGAAGTAGGATATCTGATGCCTAGGCTAAAACGTAATAAAATGTTAATGAAATGTGCATAGGTTTTATATTATACGTACAACATGTGCACATTGATTCATGCATATGTAGCCTACCGAAAGGTTGATGATAAATCTGAAGCACACGCGTTGCTTTCATAATAACAATTTAACCGTTTCTGGAGCAATGCATAATACGCGCAAAACCCCAAATTGGCACGAAATTGTTTTCTTTATAAAAAAAACAAAACCTCCGTGGAAATACTCATAGTAGCCTATTTGCATTCACAAATTTAGTTTCTCAAATGCACATTTTACCCAAAACAGTTGTATATGTCATGCTCTCATCCCCTTACCCGCTGCCCGCTGCTGTTGTCGCCTTGATGGAGTTGATCCGGAGCCGGTTGGCAAGGTTCTTGAGCGCCTGTACGGTCTGTTGGTCGGGTTTGTGATAGTCCTCCATACTGGTGCACTGCTGACCGTATGTAAACAAACTACAACTTTGTCAAATGCTGTCCCAGAAAGAGGAAACACAAGCTTAGACGTCAAAGATAGAGTAAAATCACCTTGACCCTGTCCCGTGAATATGCAGGCAGATAGAAATGAAGACAGAGATACAGAGATGAGAGCGGAGATTGTCGGGGGGCGTGTTCGAAAGCAATGAATATGGCTATTCTTGGGCTAAAAGAAGACCAGCAAGCGCATAGGCTCAACGAAGGCAGAGTGCAAGTGCGTGTCTGTGGCACTGCACAAAGTACAGTTACGTTCCAAACAGTCACGCATGGGCAAAGTAGATAGGGAGGCGGGGACGCCGAGGCCAAGTGCTAGGACCCCACCCCCAGAGCTGCCCCGCGTCACAGCCCTCCCTTCACAGCGAGTCTCGTCAGAAACACCCAGATCTCAGGCTGTCCGACTCCGAGCAAGCTGCGGATGCATTGACCCGCAAGGAGGGTGGATGGATTCACCTACGCCCCCACTACAACAGTAGGGTTCTAGCAGTAGTTCTCTGACAGTTGATTTAAGAATACTAGATTTGGTGACGTGGATTTGGTTAATCTGTGCCGACCCAAGAAATAACGAGATGCAATCATAACTTTTTTAAGTATCTGATCTCTGTGAATGTGTTTAGCCTATTGAGATCTAATAGCTCCATTGCTGTAGGTCATCTATGTGCTCCGAGTTTAACCCACCACCAGGACAGTAATCTAATCTCCATCCTAATCCCGTACAATTAACTGAACCATCACACCAGTAGGAGCACCTTCATCTGGCACAGCACAGGCATGTTAGGGTCCAGCACTACTCACCTAGGTCATCCATTACTGACAAGATACTGACCTTTTGTATTTTATTTCATTGTAAACACACTATTCATTGAACTTTACAATGATGTATGCATCAATGAAGATTTACGAGAAAGTATAGGCTAATGTAGCTATATAAGAGCGTGGAGCCAGTGTGAGCAGGTGCATCGTAGCCCACAGAGAAGTGCGACGGTGAAGCGCTAAACACCATATATTGCCATCTAGGGGCAACTTTGAGAAACTGCTGTTAGTAAAACGAAGGGAGCAGACGAGTAGCGATTCTAAACTGCGAGGAATGTTATTATATTAATATTGACGATACGATTATATGACATTTTCCATAATTTATTTACTTATGTGTAAACACATCTCCACATCCGTCTACAAGTACAACTTTTTGAAGAATAAAACCAAATGGCTAAAATGGTTGAGTTAACTAAAACTCATAAATTTAGGCTTATCTGAGAACACATTAATTTGCGGATTTCCTGCACTTTCCCCAAATATATATTTTTTACTCTGTCTCCTCTTCGGCCCTTGACATCTGGACTCTTTCATGGCTATGGAGTGTCGTCAACTAGCGTTGCCTACTGCTGACTCATACATTTCACGATCACTTCTCATTAACACCCTTTTAGCCAGGTGGTTCCAGGTGGGTGGTAGGGTACTATTGTGAATTTAACCAATTCATCTCGGTTATAGTGGTGGCAGACCCTGTCAATACACTTGTCTGTCGGAGAACATTTTATTATCACAAAATAGGATGTCATACGAAAACAAAAGTACACAGTGATAATAAAAATTGTGATTGATTCAGAAATATACTCCCAAAACAACGTCACAATATACACAGTTTGTCTGAACAATGAAAGCCACATTTTAACTAAGTGTAGAAGAACATTAAAAATCTTAAAACATGGAGACTGGCTTTAAAAAAATCTTTCCAAACCTTTTCTGTTGTGCTTAAGTAGGCGTTCCAGGTGAAATAATATGTAGCATACACGCATCGTCCTACCGTATGAATGAAACCATATAGACAGGCTGCTCGTAAAATACTGTTTTACTGGATGGACATGAAGCATGAACAAGGTGCATCAGAATCACGTCGAGTGTTACCACATACAAACTGAGTAAAACTGATCAGAGATCAGTCAAGGTAAAGTTGTCATGGAAACACATTGCTTGAGAACGCGCTGTGCCAGTGGATGTTGCGGTTTGTAGCGGTGACCATGTATATCTGTGTGTCTCCGTAAAAGGCACACTCCAGTCTAGACAGAAGTGGTCGGTGTGTCAGATAAGTGGCCCGGCATCCACACCACATCCCCCTCCCTATACCCCCCCCCCCCCCCCCCCCCCCCCCCCACACACACACACACACACGCACACACACACACAGATAGATAGACAGACAGAGACACCGACAGAACGTACTGCGCATTGCATATCAAGGTTGAAAGGGTAAAATCTGAAAACAAAGTTCAGTTCACTTCCTTGCATGAGCAATTTGACAACAAAACAAATCAATTGGATGTTGATCGCAGTGTTAAACACACAAGATTTCTTGTCCGTTTGTTTTAAAAGGCACCTTCTAGAATACGCCGGTCTGGTCTACCTCTTTGACAAAAACACTTCCTATAGGTACAGAAGTGCAAAATCCGAGCTGCTGTTACTGTTAACATTTCCATTAGCATTCAAATATTTGTAAACAAACTGCTAGAACACCATAATATGTCACCGACGATATTGACCCTGGCACACTCTCGCACACTCAAAGCCTGCTGAAGTGAATGGCTGTGCCTTTAAAGAGGGAGTCGTTTAATGCTGCCTGGTGCGGCCAGCTCAGGTTCAGTGCTGCAGTAGCCTTTACTGCAAAAGAACATGGGTACAATTCTACTGCAAAAGAATCTCCTTTAGTCCAGACACTGGGACCATATCCAGGTAAATGGGCCATGTAGATAGATAGATAGATCGAGGCCTGGTTCTAGCACATGGTCAGAGAGAGGCTGCCCTGATGGATAGTTTAATGAGGGGTGAGGGAGAGAGAGAAATAGTGAAAATGAAGGAATCATGGGGGGGGGGGGAGTGTCAGATATTTGTATTTGGGTCTGGTGCCTGAACAGATCTAAAACAGGAGACAGACGATGCGTTGGTGGGGACCACCTGTCCTCCACCTCCTCATCACATCGCCCTCTGGTGGTGAAGACCTCTACCCACCACTGAGTCCGTGTTGAACATGCTGTGGCACCCGTGAGTGGTACAGCCTCTCCCCCCCCCCCCCTCCTCCCACCCCCACTAGTCTGTATGCAGACAGGGCCGGGCTGGGTCCAGGAGCAGGGCTGTACGTCCGAGATCCTTTTCCTGTTTTGTTCTTGCACTCCATTGGTTACTCCACACACACATATAAAATACAGACAGTCTCTGCGCTGGAGCACCAGTGCATATGTGTGTGTGAGTCCTCAAAGTCCCAGGGGTTCCCCAGTCCCCCTTCCACTGTCCCTGTCATCCGCTCCGTCCTGTCGGGAGGTCAGTATCTGGTTACCTTGCCATGACCCGCACAGTCCAAGGGTCCAGGGTGGAACGTGGAGGGAGTGTGGCTATAGCTGGACGTTGGCCAGGTCCTTGGAGAGACTCTGCAGGTAGGCGTCATGGATGGTGCTGAGGAAGGCTGCGTCCGTCTAGAAGGGGGGGGGGGGGAAACACAGTTACACTCACACTCCTAACAGGCATGGATGGCCCTCTGTCTAGCACCAACTTGCTAGACATCGTGTATGGTGGTTCTGACTGCATTGTGTGCGTGCGTGAGAGAGACCTTGAGGAGGTGGATGAGTGTTTCCTGGAGCTGGCTCTTGTTGCAGGGGGGTGGCTGGTTGTCGGCCCCCCCAGAGGAAAAGGGAGGGGAGGAGGGAGGGGCGCCGCTCCTCGGCCGCTCCGCTGCCTTGGCAACGGAATGCTGGAAGGCGCTGGGCGACATCAACACGGAGAGCTCCGCCCCGGAGACGACAGGCCCCGCCCCTGGTAATGCTAGCCCCGCCTTCATAGGGACAGTGTAGGGGGGAGGGAGGGGGGGGACAGAGATGGAGGGGATGGAGGTGGGTTGGGGAGGGACAATCAATTTGATTGGACTTCAATTATGAACAAATGATTTACCTTTAAAATATATATATTTGTTATCTTTAGGGCCAGTCCCCTGGGTACCATACTCACGGTAAGGGGTTTGACCAGGCTGGCCTGGGAGAACGCCTCCCCCTCCTTCACCTGCTGCTAGGACACACAACACAACATCACCCTCCACACATACACAACAATACCTACTTTGAAAGAGCAACACGCTGCTGCATAAAACAGAGGGAATGTGGTAGTGGCTGCCGGGAGCAGATAAATCACCTGGATTGGGCCTGGGCTTGCCATGCTATTGAGGGCAGAGTGACCAGGCTTGCTGATTGGCTCCCTGAAGCTCTGGGGCGTGGCCAGCGGGCTGGGCAGGAAGTTGGGGGCCAGGGTGGGTTTGTGGAGGTCCGAGGACCCAGGGGGTTTGAGTGTGCTCAGCAGCTCGTGCCCCAGGTAGGAGGAGGAGGGTATAGCAGAGGGTGGGGGAGCCGGCCGGGCTTCAGCCCCAGGTGAGGCCACCAGGAGCGGGGACACGGACGCGCGAGGCTGCTGCTCCCCTGGAAGACCGCCTCGGAAGCCGGGACCTGGGTGGAGGGAGGTGTAGGGGAGCAGGCCTGGGGCCAGGGGACGGGGGTGTGCCCCTGGGTGGGAGGTGAGGTGGGGGCGTAGGAGGGGCTGGAAGGGTGCGGGTGGGGGGTAGCTGTGAGTCTGGAGGTAGCTAGCAGGGAGGGCAGGGTCGGAGGTGGGCAGCACAGGCAGAACGCTCTCCTTGGGCTGAGACGTTCGGAAGAGCTCCTCCACTGTGATCTGCTTCAGACCTGACTGGGAGCTCTGGATCAAGGGGAGAGAGAGAAAGAGGGGAAGAAAGAAAGGCAAAAGCAGAACTCAGTTAGTGTGAAACATGAAGAAGAAGAAAAAACTAATCCTCCACTGAGAAGTGAAGAGCATGTGTAAATTGAGTTGATGTACTATTATTTTTATTTTTATTATATTCTATTTCATTTGAGCTTATCATAGATGTAATCTATGTTCTACTTATATGTTATGTTTTGCTAGGTTGCTTGCTTGGTCTTGTCCCAAGAATTTCAGTGCCCAGTCTGACCTTGTGTTGTTCTGTGCACCTGACAATAAAACTTGAAACTGATGTGAACTCCATTTCCCATGACTCTTCGTTTAGTCCTGTATGCAGGGACTTGAATGTGTCCTGGTATGTCCTACAGGGCTTGAAATTAACTTTTTACCTGGTAGCACTGGTGTTCCCAACTTTAAAAAGTTAGGCGCACCAGCAAAAATTCAGGAGCACCGACCGAAAATGTTCATATTGTCTTTTCAGCTCTTCCTATTTGGTGCGCTAATTAGCTCCCTGTCACGTGACAACGGAGCGCAGTGACAAGGAGGGATCGACGGCTAATATTAACCTAATCTAAAATCTGCATTAAAGTTCAGAACGTAAAGATGAAAGTTTAACTAGTTTTTGTGTTTTGTAAAGAAATTAAAACACATCGCACCATAACGATTATTTGCACTTGCACAAATACTCCCAAATATATTTTGAGGTCGCAGATACAATTTCGGGAGCACATGCAACCAAAATGGTTGCCATTTCCAGCCCGATGTCCTACCTTCTCTGGCTGGGGGGGGGCGTGAGCATGCTCAGTAGGATCCGGAGCAGCTCTGAGGGGGGCGCTGGTTCCAGTCAGCTCAGTAGCAAGGGACATGTCCCCGTCTCCTGTCTGGGTCTGGACCACACACACACACACACACACACACACACACACACAGACGTTAATACAGACAAACAACCATCTCTTCAAAGTCATGCAGCAGCTGTCCTCCATGGTCGGAGAACTGCAGCACAGGGATGTGAAAGTGAGAGATGGAGAAGGGGATGGATGGAGGGATGCCTGTCCTCTGGGTGCACACAATTGCAGTAATCCTGGATTAAATAACAGTAATCTCAGATGGTGGTGTGCGTGTGTGTGTGTGTAAAGAGACCTTATTCAAAAAATAGGCTTTCACCATGTGGTCCCTCATATGTGCGTGTTTAAATACAGTATTGTCTGGGCTTGATTAGTAAGTACTTGATTGGGGAGCCTGGTGTTGTGTAGAGGGCCTGGTTTGGTTTACATCACGACATCCACGTAAACTCCTTTCGTCTCAAGTCAAATGAAACTATTTCAGGGATGCAGTTTGTCTATCATGCGGTACGCATGTATGAGTACCGTGTATGTGTGTCTGTGAGTACACAGTGTGTGTGTGTGTGTGTATCCAGTGTGTGTGTTTACCCTGTGCGTGTGTTTACCCCATGTGTGTGTGTATCCGGTGTGTGTGTGTACCCACCCTGTGGTACTCCTCCTTGGCCTTGCTGAGGAGCTCCATGATGTCAATCGGACGGGGCCCCGAGCAGCCATTGGTCCTCCCAGGCCCCGCCCTCTCTGGTGACGTCCTCTGGGCTTGAACTGCTTCCTGTTTCACAATCCTGAAGAAAACACACATTTACTAGCCATTAGAAAAATGGCACCTCCCCAGGGTAAGTGCATATAAAACGTGTGTGTGTGTGTCAGTATTTTGGTATATGACACTCACGTCACCATAAGTTGAGCGATGCGCTGGCAGTCCTTCTTATCGTAGAACCAGATGCTGTAAATGCCTACTGCAGAAAAGACACAGACACATTTACATACAAAGGTTGCATAATACTTTAATCATTCAAATCATTGCCATCAGACAGGATCCTTTGGTTATCAGTCTTGGGGCTTTAATGGTATGCAATTCAAAAATCTGAGCAGTAGCTAAAAGCATAACATCATGGTGAACACAATGTTAGTGCCAGGGAGTGTGTATGTGTATGAGCTGTGTGTTGAATCTGACGAAACTACCCAGGTTTCCTGAGGGCTTGGTAACTTAGCAACAACATTGTTTGGCACCTCGGCCGAATCTACCTGGGGAGCCGTGTAAACAAGTGTGTGTGAGTGTGCGTGTGTTAGTGTGCGTCTTCAAAGGCTGCATTCTCTACATTCTGCAGCTGACAACGTCCTCCGTTTGGAACGGTGAGAGACCAGACAGACTACAGAACACAATAACTGGAAGACAACCCATCTTCATCATCGCCATCATCCCCCTACAGAAGCCTATGGAGTTGCCGAGAATATCCTCCGTCCCCTCTTACTGCCACTCTACCGTCACGCCGACGACCTCTCCCCTCTCCTGTGGATTTCCAGCCCCCAGACAAAAGCAGGGGAAAAGGGAGGAGGAGTCACGAGTTCCCGGAGCTTACACCTGCTCCCCCTCAGAATCGAACGCCTGGAGATCAACGACTGAACGCGCAACGCAGACCTCCTCCGGCGGCAGGACGGCGCCCAGGTACGCTGCCTCGTTAGCGTTCAGACGCGCTAGGCTAGCTGCCGCGCCACACCGTGTGAGCCCCAACACAGCCAGGCAGGTCGAGAGACGGGAGAGGGCAGGCTATTACCATCTAACGACACATCCCCCAGGTGGGTGTCGAGAGGGCCGCACGCTGACAGCTGGAGGAGGAGGAGAGAAGCCTCGAGAGGGAGGAGGAGAAGGAGGAGGGAAGAAGCTGAGAGGGAATAGGGCAAGGAGAAGAGCAGAGTGAGGGAGGAGGAGGGAAGACGAGCTGAAACGGGGAGGGAAGAGAGGAGGAGAGAAGCAGAGAGGGAGAAGGAGAGACGCTAAGAAAGGGAGGAGGGAAGCTGAAAGAGGGAGGGAAAGAGGAGGAGAGAAGCAGAGAAGACGGCAGGAGGAAGAGGCGCGGGCTGTTAAGAGTAAGCAGGATCAGGCTCGGGATCAGGACCATTCTACCAGACAGATCACTTCACACTGCCATCGTTACAGTCCATGTTCAGCTGTTCCAACTCAGCCAGTCCATGATTGAGTCTGGCTTGGTTCAGGCGCTAGGTTGGCCTAGGGTTTGACTCCTGACCCCCAGCGTAAAGTCATGGGAGGAGCTGACCCTTCTGAGGAGGAGTTCCTGATCGGCAACCCCCCGCGACCCCAGCATGACCTCCGACACAGGGGCAAGGTGGTGTTCCAGAAGACTCTTAGAAGATGTCTGCTCAGCCCAATCAAAGGCAAGTCTGGCCCCCAAACCCTCCCTCCACCCCCTTGGCAGACTAGGACCCTGTTATGTTTATGTGTGCAAATGCTATGTAGACAGCAGTCTGAGAATGTCACAGCATGTGCTGAGGTGAGTGGAGAGTGAAGACAGACACAGCCTGTTGCCTAGCGCATGTGTCTGGGTGCAAATCTGGGTGTGCACATATTAGCCCACATATTTATGACTCTATTTACCCCCCAGACAGGGTCAACCGTCCATCACTAGAGCCAGGCTAAACACCCCCACCACCGCAGTGACAAAAGAGATGAGAGAGGCCCTGTTACAGTAATCTACGTCACGGCTGGCTCTGGTAGTTGCCATGTTCTCTTTGAACTACAAAGCCCCATCGCACATTCTTCACATCGAGACGTGAGACGTGTTTATAATTTGATGACCGTCGTCCTTAATCACCTAAATACTATAAAATAATAGCAGATAAAGTCCTTTGCCAAGCTAATCAGCAGCTGTTTTCTTAGAATAGCACAATGTGGTAGGTGTACATAAAATGTCAGTTGACTTACTGCTGAAGGGAGTAATCCAAAATAAATATAGCTTCTAGCACTGCCGCAACACTGCTTCAGTTGAATCCTACCATCCTAGTGCAGTGCCCCAGTAATGTGAGTTCTGTACAATGTGATGTGATGATAGTTCTGTACAAAGAAGACACTAGGACTCACAGTTGGCGTTCCTGTAAAGCAGAAAGGGGTCCTGGAGCTGGAACTCCAGGTCTTTGTTGATGGGTTCTACCAAGTTGTCCGTGCTCAGACGGTTCATAATGGTGAAGCCATGGTGAGGGGAGGCAGACCTGGGATCCAAGGAAATCAAACACACACTTTACTGACAGATATATAGACTACATTTGCATTTACATTTAGCAGACGCTTTTATCCAGAGCGACTTACAGTAAGTGCAGGGACATTCTCCCCGAGGCAAGTAGGGTGAAGTGCCTTGCCCAAGGACACAACGTCGTTTGGCTCAGCCGGGAATTGAACCAACAACCTTGTGATTAATAGCCCGACTCCCTAACCGCTCAGCCATCTGACCCCAGACTACCTTGTCTTAGATCGTTTAGATAGGTAAACAAACAGTAAAGGAGACTTTCCTAAGGGATATCATTGGTTTATCAAATAATCTGGTGCACAAGGTAAACAAAATAAATTACAAATAATTACCTGGCATAAACAAATAAGGTGCCTTCAATGTCGGTTTTCTCCTGCAGACAGACAAAGACAAGCATCACACTTGGTCATAAACTACGTTGCTAAACATACCCATTTTAGTTAGAAAGCTAATTACTCATGCTGAACATACAAGGCTAACCCAGCTAACACTAGTTAGCAGCCTAGCTAGCACCCAAAACAATAGCTAGTTTGTAGCCACAGCCGTAGGATCTTCGGCGATCTTACCCATTCGTTTGTTTTGGAGTTAAATGTGTAGAGTGCTACCTGCCCCGTAACATCGAGGAGTTTATTAATGTACGGATCCTGTTGTTGAAGAGCTGCTAGGCTCATGAGATGTCCAGCTTTGCTAGCGGTCTCCATCTTGTTAGCTATGACTTCTACTGCTACACGGAAGAAATTATGTGAACACGAACTACACTTCCCGTGGGGCAGAACATTAGTTCCGCCCAATTTTATTTTTGTATGGCAACGTAGAGGAAGGAAAATGAAACTCAATTCGCATTTAGATTCTATGAATGTAAAATTGTGTTTGAACAGGTGTAGTTATTGCTTAGTTGGTATGATAGTGTGGGTAGGACAAGGTTATTGGCAAAACACAATATTTTCATGGGAGCCACCTGCACAGGAACTTCATGTAGGCTAAAAGTATGATTACAATATTGTGACAAATAAAATTTTCGCGTTGTCACTCATTCCTTCCGCACATCAATTTACGGGACTATTTTGGTTTAATAATGACCGCTGGGTGGCACTGTGGTAATAATCTTTCAAGTGGAGAATACGTTTGCCAGTAAAAAATACGGCATCATCGCAGCTACAGGTGGTCATTGACTCAAAGGAGGCCTTTGCCCGGGGAATATCCTGAAACCCAAAGCAAAGCAGAATCCCTTGAGCTCATATGCTGAACATGTTCTAATTCAGTATCCTATTTGACATTTGAAATTTAACTTGCACATGAAAACTTTGATATAGCCTATTTAACTTGCACATTAAAACATTTATATGTTTAGTCTATTTACTCATGTACTTTATGTGGATATCCACAGGTATTACTTTCTGTTTATTAGCCTAATGCTGGATGACAACAAACTGTGCCAGAGAAAAAAAAAAACTGATATAGTTTTGAGATAGTGCTGAAGTTAGCCTAGGCTATACAACAGTCCTATGACCAGTTAGGAACTACATACAGGGATTATAATCGGTAGATTATCGAGGTGAAACCGTTATCCGTTGCAGACAGGTAATCCAATAACTGGTAACCTTCCATTAGTCTACAACGCGAATTCGTTTACACTCGATTGCATTTGCGAAATGTGGGCAGATAAAGGCGTCATGTGGCCCCAGAGAGGAGGGAGGTGATGGCGTTCATCATAAGGCGTCCTAGGCTGCGGGGTAAGTCATTACACGGTAGATTAAAGAAGGTTACAAGAAGTCCATGACACATTTAGTTACATTTAGTAGGCTATCCATGACGCGCAGACAGGCATACGCCAAGCCCATGTCCAATGTTGGTTCTAAATGAATATAGGCCACATCTTCAGAGGTTATCCTCCTTGTGCGTGCTTGCGTGTGTGTTAGTTTATATAGTAGAAGGCAAAAAATGCAACCCACTGTGCCCATCTAGTTTTGCGCACCATAGCTTCCTATTCAGGAGAGCTGAGTCAATGATCGTTCCCAACTCTGTCAAACTATTTTGTTTATCAACATGAGAAAAAATATGGGGTGACAATTCTCATAGGCAGTTGTGATACCACCGTATTCAACAAATCTCTAAAAGGATTACATATCTGTATTGCGTGGCTTAGCCTTAAAGCCACTTCCCGTATACGGGTATAGGCTACCTGGGAAAAAAATAAAAAATCCGTTAGGCTTTGCTTTGTTGGGGAGTGTGCGTATTACGTTTAATTTGCACTGTAGGCTACATTCACTGTTCTACAGGGTTTGGAGACACTAAGAGAAAGAAAGAATGGTCCCTTACAGTAAATCCAATTCATTGTGTGGAACAGCACCCGGATGTTGCAACATGTTCGTTGGCACTATCAGGGATTTCGCACGGAAAACAGTAATTTGTATTTAAAAGTCCGGCTTCTGTCTGAATTAACACTTTTCGATATTTTCGATCATGCGCTGGATTTGAAACGGATTTTCAATGTGGATACGAGGATGCAAGTGCCAGAACAACAGCCCCAAGGTAAATCCCGTCTTTGATGCTCTCGCAAATTGCGCTGCGCTGTCAGATGCGACCAGCTTTTCCCAGCAGTGTTTATTTAGTTTTAGGAGACACTGCTCCTGTCCGGTTCGCGTTGAGATCACTTGTTGTCATTCCGTGATGATATGGGTGGATTTTCCTACTGATGTTACGAAATAGGATTGGATAATCTGCATAAACTAAGTCATCATAAAAGGTAGGGTAATGTCGGTGGACATTTCTCTACGTTTATGAAATGGTGTGTCTCGGATGCTGGTACAGTCGCGATGTTTTTTTTTACAGAGAAACTTTCTCAACATAGTAATGATATATTGACACAACACATGTAGGCTATTTGTTGGTGGTAAACACAACTATATTCTGCAAATTTAAGTTAAGGGACTACACTGTGCGTAAAAGCTCTGAACGGAAAATGCCATTCAAGGGGAACCAGTGCGCACGGTAGTTCGTCGACAGTTGTATGTCAATATGCAGCGGGCGAGACAGATGTGCGGGAGGATCAGTTACGGATATGGAATAATATTTAATTGCCGTCGATTACTTAATGCAGTAGGGTCTCAGATGATTTCCCACATTTTACACGTTCAAATAAATGTAAAGGCTTCTTAAAAACAAAATATATGGTATATTTAACCTATATTAATTCCTGTTGCCGATGAGTCAATCGTGTCTCTCTGTCATTAGTTGTCAATAAAATGTACTCCACCTTACACAACCATCATCTATCTGTCCATTGTTATGACTGCTATTTGCTATTCTCTTAATTTCTATATGATGTAGGTTAATGGCGTAGAATGTTACATTTGTTGCGGTTTAGGATAATTGGTTGGAATTTGTAAATTTCAAGTTAATAGAAACTAATATACCAGCAATTTATGTTTAGATCTTGTTTTTTTTTTATTGTAAATTTGCTACTGAGGAGAATCTTGCATGATTTAGCTTTGACCCTGAAGGCATTGTTACTTTCACACACTACATTGACAGATACTTTGTCTTCTCTCTCTCTGTCCCTCTCTTCTGCATCTCTGTCCATCTCTCTTCCCTCCCTCCAGGGCCGCAGTATGCCAGCAGCACCAGAGCCCCTACTTCTGGTGACTCGCCGGCGCTTTGGTCCGAAAGCCCCACCCACTCACCACCAGAGCCCCTCCCACCCCAACCAGGTGGCTTATCCTGGCAGGCCGCAATCCATGCTGCCCGTCAAGCCCACCAGGGTGACGCCCCCTCAAATATGAGCTCTCAGCCCTCCGTACCAGCCGGGGGCTCTACTGTGGGCTCGCTGTCCCAGAGGAAGAGGCAACAATACGCCAAGAGCAAGAAGCAGGGCGGCTCCACCAACAGCCGGCCCCCCAGGGCCCTGTTCTGCCTCACCCTCAACAACCCCATCCGCAGGGCCTGCATCAGCCTGGTGGAGTGGAAGTATCCTTCCCCTGGAAGGGCCCTGCTGCTGAAGGCTGTCACAGCTTCTGTCCCCACACATGGCTTGACATAATGGTGTTTATGATGCAGCCTGATACGTATGTCTAATAATGGGCTTATACCTGTACCTGGAACTGCTGTCCACCCTTGCATTTGTGACTGGACTTGCGTTGTCTTGTCTTAAGAATTTCAGTGCCCAGTCTAACCTTGTGTTGTTCTGTGTACCTGACAATAAAAGACTTGAACTTGAACTTGGACAACGGGTAGCTAGCTACTAGCAGAAATAGACAGTATGTGGAGCTCCTGCTGTAACCAGCTTCTCCAGTATTTGACACTTCACATAGTTCAAAGTGCTGAGTGGAACTTTACCGGGCTCCTATTATATCTAGTATGGACAGTAAACATCACGGCTGTCTAGGGAGTCAGATGGCTGAGCGGTGAAGGAGTCGGGCTAGTCATCAGAAGGTCGCAAGGCACTTCACCCTACTTGCCTCGGGGAATGTCCCTGTACTTACTGTAAGTCGCTCTGGATAAGAGCGTCTGCTAAATGGCTAAATGTAAATGTCTTTAGACAGGTTCATGATAAACAGAAAGCTCTTTCAAACTGTCAACAGCTGTTTACTCTGTTACTCTGTTTAAACACGTCTTCCTAGACTCACATTCCAGTTCTTCCTTAACTGTCTTCCTCCCAGACCGTTTGATATTTTTATATTGCTGTCTATCTTTGCCAACTGTGTGGCCTTAGCCATCTATATCCCCTTCCCTGCGGACGACTCCAACTCCACGAACCACGACCTGGTGAGTACCTCCCATGCTCCACATGCTCTGTGCTTCAGCTAACCCTTATATTCAACTGACCACGTTCGACAGGCGGGGAGTGTGTCCAAATACCGCGGCGGCGTTTGTCACCCTGCATTTACCTTCACTCGATTGGGATTGGCTCGTCGTGCGTCCGTGACATCAGGGGGCTTTCCCCGTCGCTATTAGGGGACGTATCTGGTTGCTTGTTTGTTGACGCGAGCGGTGTGTGCTCGTCTGCACCGGAGGCCACTCCTCCGTCACGCTCGTCAGGTGTGCGTTCTCTGCCCGGGAGCTCGGTTAAGATGACAGGCTGTCAGCTGGCGTATGGAGCTGGAGGTGTGAGACTCGGGTCACCGTTGACACACTCTGAGCTGTTGCAGATATAACGGATTCTCAGTACACACACCAGGGAAAGGGAGCAGCAGAGAAAGGCTTTCGTTCCGGGTGTTTCTATTGTTCTTGATGTGGTGTAGTGTGACAGCACTGTGATTGACATCAGTATCAAATAGGCCTTTCTAAAGATAGATATTTTTTAAGCGTTTCTGCTGTATTGTGATGTTTGCTGTTACATTAAGACAGGAAATGTAGAGAAATGGCAAAAAATGACCCGGGCTGGATTTGACCCCAGGTACCCAGTACCTGCAATAAGGCCTTAGCCTATATAGTACAGTCTACCCTATGAGCCACCGAGGTGCCCCAAAATGTGCTTTTATTTACAAAGAGGCAGAACTTTGTCTGGGGCGACATGCAGATAGTATTATTTACCTCAGGGCTGAATTCGTGATTGTGAACTGTGACCTTTGACCCTAGCCTACACACCTCATCTGGGAATTTCCGCACTAACCATTCCTTCCTGCTGGATGTCAGTTGATGGGGTCATGTGACTGAGCCCGTTCTGTGGGACAGGAACACTATTATTGTTCTCTCAGAAATCTCATTTCAGGTTACTCAGAACACTTGAGTGAACCAACCTTGATGCTGGTCAGTGCATGGAATGTTCCAGATTAGATTTAAACCTAAGAGAGAATGGATAGGTAAGTGAAGAGGATAGAGTCACTAGTTCAGTCACTCCCCTGTGGAGTAATCTTTCTTTTGACACACTTAAGACCTGTGCCTACCAAGCCTGCCTGTGTGTGTGTGTGTGTGAGTGTGTGTGTGTGAAATTGGACATGTCTGTTGATTTGTTGGACAGATTTCTGTGGTTTCTTGTTTTTGCTCATCAGCTATTATATGTTCACCTGTGTCTGGTGTGTTTACATGTGTGTATCTTTGTATAGTACAGTGCATGTATACTTGTCAGTACCCATGGTGAGTGTGTATGTGTGTGTGTGTGCACAGGTTGAGGGATTAAACTGTGCTGTGGATTAGTTGTCAGTAAATGAGTGGAGTTTGTGGAGGCAGGGGGAGGGCTTATCAGAGGGAGGGGCAGCTGTAGAGGAGGCTTTCATGAAGAATATCACATCACTTGACTCTCAGTTTCCTCCTCCTCCCCCCCCCCCCTCCCCCTCTCACTTTCTTCCTCCTTGAGCTCTCCCTGCCTTTCTCATTTCATCGCTCTCTCTGCATCGCTTTTATACCTCTGTGTAACTCACTCTCTCTCGCTCTCCGTCCAGTTCTATGTGACCCCCCCCCCCCCCTTATAAGTTTAGGGGAGGGAGGGGACGAAAGGAGGGGAGGGAGATAAGGATCCTATCTCGCTAGGCACTGCTTTTGGTTGAATTCAGATATTTCTCTTGATTGTCACCATACTCCTTGGGCTGACCATAATCCTATTGCACTGAGACACACGCACACGCCAACACACATGCCTGTGGGCTTACAGCTACACACACACACACACATACATGCACACAAATGCACATGCATGTGGGTTTACACACAAACACACACACATGCACACAGACACACTCGCACATACACACATACCGGTACACACATACACTGTATGTTGTGCTGTTTTCGACCGGATGAAGGTATGTTTTTGTCATGCAGCTTTGATGCTAACTCTGCGACCAGTCATACGTTAGTCTTTGGTTCGAGTTGTCATCGGTTCACAGCCTCACGTTTGGATCAATAGTTGGACTCTGGTTTGGCAGAGTCAGTCTCAGGGCCCACGGATGTACAGGACAGTATTTGTGTTTCGGGGGCAGACTCTGGCTGTGACAGCATTGCCGCAGTCTAACTTGTCTGGCTTGATTATTCAGTTGTTGATTCAGTACGATAGCTGAGAAGTCTTAAATGGTCAGACTGCTAAATATTTACAGAATGGAGTGCGGTCTGGTGGTTCTTGGGCCGGTGTTTGAATGTGTTTGATCTGAGGGTTACTGAGCAGGATAGTAGTAGAGGTCCCCATTGAGAGCCAGGCTGACTGTGTGTTGATGTCTTAGATCAAAGATAGAAACCAATGACAGTGTTTTAATCTCCTGTATCCCAGGGAATGAGAAAATAAACATCCTACAGTAGTGTGTGTGTGTGTGTGTGAGCGTATGTGCGTGTGAGCGTATTTATATGTGTTTTTTATTAACTTTTAATGTCATATATACACAGGAAACTGTGTATTTGTACGTGACTTGTGGAGAGAGCGAGAGAAAGAGCGAGAGAAAGAAAAGAAAGAGAGAGAGACAGCAGAGGACAGCATGTGTGTTATTCCCAGAAGAAAATGTCAGGGTGTGTCTTTCCCTCTGCCAGGGATTAAAGGTTTAGCTCGAGAGGAGGGGAAATGAGAGTCAGCAACCCACTGCCCATGTGCACGTGTGTGAATGTGTGTGTGAATGTGTGTGTGTGTGTTGGGTGTGTGTGTGTGACACGCAGAGGGAGAAATAGGGGTAGAGAGTGAATGTGAATGCGGGATTTATGAAGAACACGCTAATATATGGACCACAGTGACACATGGTGTATACACTGGATCAGGGACGGAGTCTTGGTCCTCTATCCTGTATATTGAACACATACTGGACCAGTGCTGCTGAAAGCAGTGGCGTTTACAGGAGATAATGTGGGAGGAGGATTTAACACAACAATCTGTCTCCCACCACCACGGGTCCGTAGTGATGTGAGTGTGCTTGGATATGTGAGTGTGTCTGTGTGTTTGCTCGTGTGTCCGTGTTTGTCATGGAGTAGGACTCGTAGTGTATGTTTGTGTGTGTGTGTTTGTGTGTGGGCGCCATCTAGCAGGAAGGTCAAGCCTTCTCATTATCACTCCTCTCCTAGTAATAAGAGAGAGAGAGAGAGAGAAAGAAAGAGAGAGAGACAGAGAGCGAGAGAACGAGAGAGGTAAAGAGAGAGGGAGGTGGAGAGAAAGAGAGAGAAGTAGGGAAAGAGAGAAAGAGAGAGAGGGAGGCAGGACTAGTGAGAGAGAGAGAGAGACAGATAGAGCGAAAGAAGGAGAGAGGCTCTCAGGAAACACTCGGAGGGCGCCGTGGAGCTGAACCGGGAACACGAGTTACTCGTGCCGTCTCGGCCACCTCTTGACCCGGTGAGCTGAACAGTCACGTGAACAGTTTGTCCCTCCGGTGGTGTGCGGTGAGTCTGGCCAGACGTCAGCAGCAGCGGCAGCCAGGGACTCTGCTTCACGTGTGTGCCTGGCCTTGTGGAGCCGCCGCAGAACACACCTGTGCCTCGTGTCACGGCCGAAATGTCAACAAACACTCGCCCGGAGTCCGCCCAGGCCCACCAGTGTGAATGTGCTGTGTGAGTGTGTCTGTGATGAAGAGAGCATGTTTTCCGTCGCTGGTTCCATTGTTTGCCATGGTTAAGAGTGGTCGCAACCTTTCCTATCAGGCAGCCCTCTGAGATGGAAAGATGGAGGGATGGAAAGATAGAGGGATGGAAAGACGGAGGGATATAGGGGTGGAGGGATGGAGGTGGGATCACTGTGTCATTTGTTTTCCAGGGGTCCATCACCTCCCAGTTGTCACTACGATGTGAGACGCTAAGCAGGTAGCCACACTGGTGTGACAGTGTGTTTCTCCTGGTGAGTGTGTGTTTCTCCTGGTGTGTGTGTTTCTCCGGGTGTGTGTGTGTTTCTCCTGGTGTGACAGTGTGTTTCTCCTGGTGTGACAGTGTGTTTCTCCTGGTGTGACAGTGTGTTTCTCCTGGTGAGTGTGTGTTTCTCCTGGTGTGTGTGTTTCTCCGGGTGTGTGTGTGTTTCTCCTGGTGTGACAGTGTGTTTCTCCTGGTGTGACAGTATGTTTTTCCAGGTGGGTTTGTGTTTCTCCAGGTGAGTGTGTGTTTCTCCTGGTGTGACAGTGTGTTTCTCCTGGTGTGTGTGTGCGTGTGTGCAAGCGTTTATTCACTTATCTCCAGAGATGCTGCTTTGTCATTGATGAGCTAGTCAATCAGGGTCATGCACACACACACACACACACACACACACACACACACACACACACACACACACACACACACACACACACACACACACAGAGCACCAGTTGTGTCGCCTACCACTGTGGTATGAGTGAGTTGTGGGGTGGCGCTGCCAGGGTGACGTAAGAGGCTCACCCTAGCTGAGGGGGGAGGGGGGCGGGGGGCAGACGTTGTGCCCTTTTCCGACCACCGGACAGTGACAAGATGTCCTCAGCATGTCCTCCTTGTCTGTCGTCAAGGAGATGGACATATGGACAAACTGTGTTTGCTTGGTGGACTGTTTGTGGTCCTTTTCTCTCCATCAAGAAGAACGCTGTGTGCTGTGAGCTCTTCTCACCACCAGCTCCAGTGCTATCAGTTGTGTGTGTGTGTGTGTGCGTGCGTGTGTTCGTATTCATTTTGTGCCTCCTTCATCTCTTATTACATAAAGCACAGCCTGCTGCCGTGACAACCGTGGCCATGGAGACCTGTGAGTGTCTGAGAAGAGAAGTCTTCCAAACTAGAAACACTGCCCCTCTCCCTCCCCCAACACGCACACACACACTCACATACACAAACAAGCGCGCACACACACACCCTCACACCGACGCATACACACATGCGCTCACACATTTATGCTGTGTGTCTGGAGTGTGCTTGCATATATCGTTCAGGCTTTCTAGACGTTCACAAGGGCTGTGTCTGTCACTCACAACCCTAGCCCACACATTGTGAGACTGTGTGTGATAGATTAATCACTAATGAATAAAATGACTAGTTATCATTTCTGTCTATGTGAGTGTGCATGTGTGTGTGTGTGTGTCTTAGTGTAAATTAGCTTTGATGTAATGCCCAGTGCTCCTGGTTCACTGTCTGCTAGTCCTGCAGATTTGAGAGCCTGCTGGAGTGAGGCCAACCCCAACCGTGATCGTTCAGACTTGTATTCATGTTCTCAGTGGGCATAGTGTGGGATTATAATCCAGCACTAAGAATAGACTCCCAATCTCCCTGGGCTTCACTAAAGAGCCAGGGGCTAGATGCTGCCAACACACAGCTTCCTTCATATCACTGTAGCCTTTCACAGAGCAGCGCTGGATTGCGACATCTGACCGTCTGTTCCAGCGCAGCCAGCAGACTGGACCGGCCCACAGTTGGGGCTGATGGTGGGCTGAGAGACGTGGCACGGTAGGCTGGTGTTGTTCTAGAAGGAGGGGATGGGTTTTTTCGGAGTCTTCACGAGAACTCCGTGGAACTCCGCTGATTCACACTCGAGCGAGTGGTGAACCATGACCTGCTCCTGACTTGTTCCAAGAACTCTGACCCAGAGGTTGCACGAGCCTTTCTCCTAATTACCTCTCACTTTATGATGACATATTAGATCACATTTCATGTTCGTTTGAATGTGTAGTACAAGCTTGTGGGTTACGTATTGACAAGGACACGGGAGAGAAAAGGTGAACAAAGACACATAGCGTGCCGTCACTTTTCATGTCAACACCACACAAAGCAGATTCTTCCGTTTATGATCTGCAGTGACGATCGAGACAACTAAGAACACTGTGGCCATTGTGCCCAGACAGGCAAATATTACTAGACAATAGTAGATAAATATGCACACTCACCACCAACTGGACAGGGGTGTGAATTACTTAACATAACGGTAGATCGACCTAACTAAAAAAGTCTAACTCTAACTATCTCTACTCTGCCCCTGCTTTGTTCAAGAATTCTGACCTGCCCCTCGGCTTGTTCTAGAACTAATCTCTAGGACTAACCACTACTCTTTTCCCTCTTGGTATTAGTTGCTAACGTCACTGGTTAATGGATAATCGTATTACCCTTTTTTCATTCAGACTTGATAGCCCTACCAATTAACAAGCTGTATCGTGTTTCAAACACACACACACACACACACACTTTCACGCGTGCACCCACAGACACACTCGTTCAGTCATGTCGATCCTTCCTGTTCTAATCTCATGACTGGGATGTGAGCGTATTTTCATGTCTGTGAGTTGATATTACTGGTCAGATGTCTGTATCCATACCAGAGAGGAGAGGAGTGGGAGTCAGCTCTAATACAAACCACCTCCTCCCCTCACATCTCCTCTCAACCCAGCTCCTTCTTTCTCTCCCCTATTTCTCTGCCCCCCCCCCCTGATTCCTGTCTTGCCCCAGTCACACCAAAATCATGCATGTTGCAAGGCATGCTGGGACATGGCTGGGCCCTGCTGTCTGGTCCTTTGTCTTGTTCTGTTATTCAAACCATGTCAGTGCCAGTGGGGCAGGGATGTGACTAGACTTGCTGAGGTCAGCAGCCAATCTGGATGTTTGGTGACGGAGAGCAGATCCACTTCGGTCAGGGCTGGCTTATCATGTGGTGACGTTGGGATGTTTCGGAGATTTGTCTGGCATCTTCTAGACATGTTTTCTTTTCTGTCTCCTTCTTTTACCCTCTCTTCTTTCCTCAGACTTTCTTTCTTTCTGTTCTTCTCTCTCTCTTTCTCCTATTCTATACCCCTTCATGTATCTCTCTTTTACTTTCTACCACAGCCTCTTTCTTTTTCTCTCTCTCTCTCTCTCTCTCTCTCTCTCTCTCTCTCTCTCTCTCTCTCTCTCTCTCTCTCTCTCTCTCTCTCTCTCTCTCTCTCTCTCTCTCTTTTATTGACATACACTTATTCACTATTTCTCTCTCACACACACACACACACACACACACACACACACACACACACACACACACACACACACACACACACACACACACACACACACACACACACACACACACACACAGACAGACAGAACTGTAGTTCGATCCATCTCCAGTGCTGCTCTCCAGAAGTGGGACACACCAAATCCCATCACCATGACTGACTCATTCAGGATATCATTTATAGATTATACTGTTGCTTCCCCTCACTGCTCTGGCCTATAGAACTACTCTCCCATTTTTCTTCTCATCACTCTGTCAGTATGTCTCGCAGTGTGTTTCACATGTTCTATTGAATCTCTGTCTAAACCCTCTCCTGCTAGCTTTCTCTCTCTCTCTCTCTCTCTCTCTCTCTCTCTCTCTCTCTCTCTCTCTGTCTTTCACTCCTTCTCTCCCCACTCTCTTTCTTTTTCACTGTCTATCGTTCTCTTCCCCCCCCCCCCCCGCTCTGCTCCACTGTCCTCCTCTGTCTCCCTCCTCTGAGGACGAGAACCCAGAGAGAGGGAGGAGACGGCAGACAAGAGAGGAGGAGAGGAAGGCGGAGAGGGAGCCTTGATTAGGGCAGATGGTTATCTAACTGTCTTCCTTCCCTCTCTCACTGTCCCTCCCAAGGACAGCAGCATTGTTGATGAAGCTGTTTGGGGGTGTATGAAAAAAGGAGAGGTGAAGAGAGGAGGGGCCAACGGAGGAGAAATGAGGCGAAGGAGAGGAGAAGGGAGGTGGAGAGCAGAGGAGAGAAAGCAATCTTTTCTTCAGTCTCATATTCGTATTCAGTTGCCATAGAAGCACTTCTGTGTAGGAGGGCTTAGAGCTGGTTGGGTGCGGATGTGTTCAGCTGTTGCATAGTTGTGTGTCTGCTGCATCATTTGAGGCTAGTTCAATCTGGTGATGTTGTGTGGCCACCTGTTGGAATCTGTATGTCTGTAGATGTTGTGTGCGTGTGGGTGTAAACTCGTGTCCATATAAACGTGTATGTTTTTGTGTTTATGTGTGTGTCAATGTGTGTTTTGTATGTGTGTGTTGGTACAGCATGTGTGTGTTTAAATGTCTGTGTCTTCTGTGTGTTTGAGTTTGTTTGTATGTATGCATGCTTGTGTGTATGTGTGTGTGCACTTGTGTGTGCGTTTGTTTCTTCCGGTTTCTGCACATCCTACTCATTAATCTCATGATCTCATTAGCCAGTCATTGCAGTGCTAATGGTCTTGATCACCTGTCTGTCCTGTCGCTGGACAACATGACCCTCACCAAGCACACACACGCGCACACACAACACACACACACATCCACACACATACAACACACACACACATCAACACACACACAGACACACACACATACACACACGCACGCACACGCACACACAGGGGAAAAGGAGGCATGCACACGTGAAAGGTCAAGGATGCACACATGAGCGAGCAAGCCGGCGCAACGTTGCACACGGACACGGATGGCGGCGAGCGAGTACACACGCATGGACACACACAGACACACATGCCGCGAAGCAAGGACCTCAGATGATCGCACGCAGGAGTGTGGAAGTAGCAGCGCACACAGTTCCATGGATACCAACTCATCCCGTCGACACAGCTTTCACAGTGACCGTCTTCCTACTGGCTGGGAGCTCTGAATGAATTATTGACTCACCGCTGTGTATATGTCGAGCGTGCGTAAGTGTGTGTATTGAGTGTGTACGCGTGTGAGTGTTTGTATTGAGTGGGAATGTATGTAAATCTGCATGTGCACAAGGGTGGGCATTGAGTATGTATGTGTGTATTGAGCGTATGTGTGTGAGTATGTGTATTGAATGTGTTTGTGTGTCTTACGTGTGTATGTGTATCTTGTGTATACGTGTATTGAGTGTGTGTGTGTGTATTGCATGTCTATGTGTGACTGTGTGTATTGAATGTGTCCACTCTGATAACCGTCAACCGCTCCAGTAACTCAACCTGGGCGATAGCTGCTCCAGCTGAGCCATTAGACATGTCAGGCGTGGTGGTGGAGCCCCGCCCAGCCCAGTTTAGCCCAGCCCAGTTTGTTCCGGCCCAGCCTGGCCCAGTTTAGCCCAGCCTAGCCCAGTTTAGCCCAGCTCATCCCAGTCCCAAGTTAGCCCAGGTTAGACTGGGCTAGCCCAGCTCAGAAAAAAAGGGGCTGAACAGACATAGAGAGAGAGAGAGAGAGATAGAGAGAGAGAAAGGGCGGTTGACATATCCCTTAAATTGCTGAGACCTATCAGTTGTGCTATAACTGAACATGCATGCTCTGTGTGTGTGTACTGTGATCTTCTGTCTCTACCTCTCTCTCTATCCCTCCCTCCGAGGTTCTCTCAGTGTGGCATTGCCAGGCGTGCAAGGGCTGGAAATGGGTCATATTTGGGCCAGTGTGACCAGGGGCTGGCTAATTTAGTGTGACTGGGAGGCTGGAATCAGTGGTCTATAAAGAGACATTATCCCATCTCATCTCATCCATCTTTTCTGTCTCTGTCTCTGTCTCTGTCTCTGTCTCTGTCTCTGTCTCTCTTCTCTCTCTCTCTCTCTCTCTCTCTCTCTCTCTCTCTCCTCTCTCTCTCTCTCTCTCTCTCTCTCTCTCTCTCTCTCTCTCTCTCTCTCTCTCTCTCTCTCTCTCTCTCTCTCTCTCTCTTCTCTCTCTCTCTCTCTCTCTCTCTCTCTCTCTTTGTGTCTGTCGGACACTCTGTCTCTCTCTCAGTATCTGTGTCCCATGCCTTGGCCACTCCAGCCCTGAAGCAAACTCACTAAACCCCAAAACAGTGCATGTGTGTTTGTAAAATAGAGTGTTAAATCAAGACCAAATCAAGATGTTAGTATATATGTGATGAATTACTCACACACATAGCACACAGCATATTTGTGTAGTAAGATCATATACATTTATAGAGACAGTATGTGTGTGTTTGTGGGAGAGTGTGTGTGTGTTTGCAGGATTGTGTGTGTGTGTGTGTTGGCCCCTGCAAGCCTATGAATCTGTGGCTAAGCCCTGCTGACTCACGGTGCTGCCTCAGGCTAATGCCAACACTCGCGTGGCTAGCTAGTTAGCGTAGTGGAGAGAGAGAGAGAAAGAGGGGAATAAGGCAAAGAGAAGCTAATTGAGTAGCTTCACAAACAAGAGCTGACCTCTTTAAAGCTCCCCAAACTTAGACTCATAATGGACAGTCGCCTGTACTTCAGGCTACATGCAGAAAAACAATGACTCTCTCCCTGTTACTTACACACACACACACACACACGCACAATGCATCAAATGATGGTGGGTAAATGGGTCTCTTATTCAAATTGTTGATTTTTCTTGCCCGGCCATTAAAGTCATTATTGTAAATACATTGGACATTAGCATGTGGTTGTTGTTCCTGTTGTCCTCTCCATCTCTCCATCTCTCTATCCCTGGCCTGGTGTCCCTCCTGCTGATGCCCCTTGATAGGCCTTCAGCCTGAATGCTGCAGTACTGTGGTGAAGCCACCACCTTCTCCTCTCCAATCCTACTACCTTGTCTATTATCCTGAGTGATTTGATGATAAGGCTCCAGACATGACCTCTGCAGCCCACTGCTCTGCAGCACCAAAGGAGTCTGAACCTGAACACAGGTTCAGCTACAGACCCAGACACCTAGCCTGCTGCTGCTGTTCTTCCCCCTCCCCCCTCCCCCCCTTCCCCCTTCCCCCTCCCCCTCACCGGTCACCTGTTAACCCTCCCCTGTTCCCTCTGGTCTGACTGGTGATTGTTCAGGCCTAATCTATCCTCTCCAGACCCAAACTCTGATTAACCCTTCAGCTGGTCTCCTCCGCCTCCAGATGCAGAAGAGAACGAGAGAGAGAGATAAAGAAAGAAAGAGAGAGAAAGAAAAAAAAGAAAGAAAGAGAGAGACACAGAGAAAGAGCAGGTGGCTGGTGGGGGCAAAGGACGGGGTGGCGGGGGAGGAAATGGGGGGGGGGGGGGGGGGGGTTGGGGGGGGGGGGGGGTAGTTACGCCCTCAAATGCACACGCAGGCCCGCAGCACACACACACACACACCTTGGTGTGTGACAACGTCATAGCTGAGCTAAGTGCTCCATTCAGACAAGCCTATGAGCAGGCTGGCTGCTTTGTCATCTGTGGACAGAAAGACAGAGAAAGGCCATTACAGGCCGGGGTAAACACTGGGCATTCACCCTGGTAGAGTGTGTGTGTGTGTTGCAGTGTGTTTGAGGTAAAGTGTGTGTGTGTGTTTTGGCGGCTGTTATCACGGTGATCCAGAGCTGATTCACACACACATTGAACCTGCTGACGTCATAGAGGCATATAACCGACGAGACAATGGCCTTGCTAGTTTACTGTGTGTGTGCATGTGTGTGAGTGAGTGTGTAAACATCTGTGTGTATTCGTGTGTGTGCTATCCAGTTGTCCTAGATGTACTTAACTTAACCTCAAAGCTTTTAGAGGATCAGAAACAAACATAGATTTCAAACTGTATTTATTCATTGCATGTGCCCTGTCTTCTACCATTTGAAACGTCCCTGAAAGAACCAGCTAATTGTTTGAAACATGATTCCTGCTTCCCTTGTTGGCTGCTGGTTGCCTGGTTGGCTGTCCACCTGTGTGGCTGTCTGGCTCTCTATCTATCTGGCCTGCTGGGCTGTCTGTTTGGCATTCATCCCTGAGATGTGAAGTTCAGTATTACATCCTCCCTCTGCTAAATCAACACAGAAACCAGAGTGTGCAGCTTAATGGACCTTAAAACCCTCCTCTGGATCACCAGTGTGTGGTGTGTGTGTGTATATAAATGTGTGTGTGTAGGTGGGGGGAAGGGTGTTTTCAGTGCCAGATCCAGCAAAGTACTGAATTAAAGACCAGAAACACATGGTGTTACCACGGCAACGTTCAGATGTTCAGATTAT
>NC_061077.1:14781198-14856198 GCF_021917145.1 Hypomesus transpacificus
CTAGTTAGCGTAGTGGAGAGAGAGAGAGAAAGAGGGGAATAAGGCAAAGAGAAGCTAATTGAGTAGCTTCACAAACAAGAGCTGACCTCTTTAAAGCTCCCCAAACTTAGACTCATAATGGACAGTCGCCTCTACTTCAGGCTACATGCAGAAAAACAATGACTCTCTCCCTGTTACTTACACACACACACACACACGCACAATGCATCAAATGATGGTGGGTAAATGGGTCTCTTATTCAAATTGTTGATTTTTCTTGCCCGGCCATTAAAGTCATTATTGTAAATACATTGGACATTAGCATGTGGTTGTTGTTCCTGTTGTCCTCTCCATCTCTCCATCTCTCTATCCCTGGCCTGGTGTCCCTCCTGCTGATGCCCCTTGATAGGCCTTCAGCCTGAATGCTGCAGTACTGTGGTGAAGCCACCACCTTCTCCTCTCCAATCCTACTACCTTGTCTATTATCCTGAGTGATTTGATGATAAGGCTCCAGACATGACCTCTGCAGCCCACTGCTCTGCAGCACCAAAGGAGTCTGAACCTGAACACAGGTTCAGCTACAGACCCAGACACCTAGCCTGCTGCTGCTGTTCTCCCCCTCCCCCTCCCCTTCCCCCTCCCCCTCACCGGTCACCTGTTAACCCTCCCCTGTTCCCTCTGGTCTGACTGGTGATTGTTCAGGCCTAATCTATCCTCTCCAGACCCAAACTCTGATTAACCCTTCAGCTGGTCTCCTCCGCCTCCAGATGCAGAAGAGAACGAGAGAGAGAGATAAAGAAAGAAAGAGAGAGAAAGAAAAAAAGAAAGAAAGAGAGAGACACAGAGAAAGAGCAGGTGGCTGGTGGGGGCAAAGGACGGGTGGCGGGGGAGGAAATGGGGGGGGGGGGGGGGGGGGGGGGGGGGGGGGTGGGGGGGTAGTTACGCCCTCAAATGCACACGCAGCCGCAGCACACACACACACACCTTGGTGTGTGACAACGTCATAGCTGAGCTAAGTGCTCCATTCAGACAAGCCTATGAGCAGGCTGGCTGCTTTGTCATCTGTGGACAGAAAGACAGAGAAAGGCCATTACAGGCCGGGGTAAACACTGGGCATTCACCCTGGTAGAGTGTGTGTGTGTGTTGCAGTGTGTTTGAGGTAAAGTGTGTGTGTGTGTTTTGGCGGCTGTTATCACGGTGATCCAGAGCTGATTCACACACACATTGAACCTGCTGACGTCATAGAGGCATATAACCGACGAGACAATGGCCTTGCTAGTTTACTGTGTGTGTGCATGTGTGTGAGTGAGTGTGTAAACATCTGTGTGTATTCGTGTGTGTGCTATCCAGTTGTCCTAGATGTACTTAACTTAACCTCAAAGCTTTTAGAGGATCAGAAACAAACATAGATTTCAAACTGTATTTATTCATTGCATGTGCCCTGTCTTCTACCATTTGAAACGTCCCTGAAAGAACCAGCTAATTGTTTGAAACATGATTCCTGCTTCCCTTGTTGGCTGCTGGTTGCCTGGTTGGCTGTCCACCTGTGTGGCTGTCTGGCTCTCTATCTATCTGGCCTGCTGGCTGTCTGTTTGGCATTCATCCCTGAGATGTGAAGTTCAGTATTACATCCTCCCTCTGCTAAATCAACACAGAAACCAGAGTGTGCAGCTTAATGGACCTTAAAACCCTCCTCTGGATCACCAGTGTGTGTGTGTGTGTGTATATAAATGTGTGTGTGTAGGTGGGGGGAAGGGTGTTTTCAGTGCCAGATCCAGCAAAGTACTGAATTAAAGACCAGAAACACATGGTGTTACCACGGCAACGTTCAGATGTTCAGATTATGCAAGTGTCACACAGACGGGTGTGTGTGTGTTGACTCTGGAGAGGGTGACCTCAACCCTGCTGCTTGTCATGTCAGCAGGCCAGACACAACAGCTGTGAACAAGCAGAGGTGCTGCTGAACCCGGGGATCGATTGATGCGCCCAGGTGATACCGTGATGAAGTTCAAGAAGATAGGAAGATCTAGAGATCTAGGCACAGGGACAAGATGTGTTCCTTTTATGACTGAGCGTGGCGTTTCTTTGTTGGTGTGTGATTGGTTGAGTAAAGGAGTGAGTGACTGAGAGAGACAAAGAGACATGCAGTGTGATGCCTCTGAGCTGTATTTTCTCTTCTTCATTCACCAAGGCGTACAGAGATGGTATAGTCACTGCTGGATGAATGTGCTGCGGATCCTGCTTCATGATGGCTATTGTTACCACACACACACACACACAGACATACACATATGTCTCTCTCTCTCTCTCTCTCTCTCTCTCTCTCTCTCTCTCTCTCTCTCTCTCTCTCCTCTCTCTCTCTCTCTCTCTCTCTCTCTCTTTTCTCTCTCTGTCTCTTTCCCTCACACACTGTTTAACGTGCAGCAGACCAGAGTGGTTCTGGTCTGACCCCCGTCTGACCCCCGTCTGACCCCCGTCTGACCCCCGTCTGACGCTGCATCTGGAGGGTTGATGCTCACGGACGCTCTCTCTCTTCCTCCCTCGCTCCCTCAATCCCTCGCTCCCTCTATCTCTCTCTCTGCAGGAAACGGTAGAATATGCCTTCCTGATCATCTTCACGATTGAGACCTTCCTGAAGATCATAGCCTATGGCCTGGTCATGCACCAGAACTCCTACGTACGGAACGGCTGGAACATGCTCGACTTTGTCATCGTCATCGTAGGGTGAGCGTGTGTGTGCACACACATTGACAAGAATGCTGCAACGCTCGTCGAGGGGTGTATTCTCACTTTTTTAATATTGCTTCCTGTTTGATCACTGCGGATCATCTGTTTCAAGCTGTCACTACATGACAAGGGAACCCAAGGGGTTGAAACACACACACACACAGTCGTGTGCAATCACAGTGATGTTCTCATACACACACTCCAACCCCTGAATTAGACTGCAGAAATCCTTCCTGTCAGTCTGTCAAAGAGATCAAGAGATGCTTTGTCTGGGGAAATCACGTAGGCACACACACACACACACACACACACACACACACACACACACACACACACATACACTCTCATACACACAGTATAGTGAGAATTTGAAAACTAAAAGTAGTCTCATACGCGAATATACTACATGTAAATATATAGTTTTAGACACACACGCACATATACACACACGCGCACACACACACACACACGTCACAAAGTGTCTCCCCTGCCCACTTGTCCCAGTGGGGCTCCTGTGTAAACTACTGGAAAGGGTGAAACTCTAAAGCAAACACACTAGATGAAGGTAGATCACTATCACCTTGACAGACAGACACACACAGATGTACAGATCACTGCACGCACACACACACACACACACACACACACACACAAAGACACAGACCTGCACATACACATAACACAGCACGAACATTAGACACACATGACCAGGTCATGTCCATAAATCTGTCATCTGTCTGTTTTGTCTTGATCTCCCCAGGTTGTTCAGCGTGGTTCTGGAGGTGATAACCAAAGAGAATGACCCGGGAGGCCAGTCTGGGGGAAAGCCAGGGGGGTTTGACGTTAAGGCTCTCAGAGCCTTCCGTGTGCTCCGCCCCCTTCGCCTTGTCTCAGGAGTGCCCAGTGAGTCAATAGAAATGCACCCACACTGATTGGAATCCGAGGATGACTTTCGAATGTTCATTCAGCGGTTTATTTGAACTATTTGTACTGACCCCAAGGTGTGTGTGTGTGTTTTCTCCGTCAGGTTTACAGGTGGTGTTGAACTCCATCATCAAGGCCATGGTCCCACTGCTCCACATCGCTCTGCTCGTCCTCTTCGTCATCATCATCTACGCCATCATCGGCCTGGAGCTCTTTATCGGCAAGATGCACGCCACCTGCTACTTGGTGGGCTCAGGTGAGAACCGGCAAACTGCCAAAATCGAAGCGCTAACGGCTAAGATCCCGTGGCTAAAGCTAATAGCTAGGCGCTGATGGCTAAAGCTTGAGTTTTCCTGGGAGGTTCTCCTTGTCTTCCTTGAGGGTTAAGGTTGGCTGGGGGCCAGTTCTGTGACACTGCTTGTAAAAAGGGCCATGCAAAAAATTTTGATTTGATTTTTTAACAGCTCATAGCTAACAATCAGTACTTGGTGGGCACAGATTAGACCCCTACAATGGCTAATGGTAGTGTTCAATTGAACAGACTGTTGCTTTAATCCAGGGACAACATTTACATTGCTTAAACAAATCTGACCTGCCTACAGGGTTACTGTAAACACACTACGGAAGTATGAATCCGCTTATATACATCAGGGGGATTAACATATAGATAGATCTGGAACAGATGTGACTTTCTGAACATGTTAACAGTAATCTGACATGGTTTATTCCTTTGCGCTCGCTAGTTTGTGTGTGCTTGTGTTTGTACATTAGTGTGTGTGTGTATACGTGTGTTTATGTGTGTGTGTGTACGTGTTTGTATTTGTGTATGTGTACATTTGTGTGTGTGTACGTGTTTGTAGATGTGTATGTGTACATTTGTGTGCGTGTACGTGTGTGTACGTGTTTGTATTTGTGTATGTGTACATTTGTGTGTGTGTACGTGTTTGTAGATGTGTATGTGTACATTTGTGTGTGTATACGTGTGTGTGTACGTGTTTGTATATGTGTATGTGTACGTTTGTGTGTGTGTGTGTGTTGACCCAGGTGGCCAGGGCTGAGAGGGGCACTTATACACCCCATCCCACACTGGCACCACGGTGTCATCGAGCCAGGCTAGGTTCGAATGACTGGATCAACTCGGGAAATATCAACCCTGGAGGGGTGGAGGGGATGGAGGGAGGGAGGAGAGGTGGAGGGAGGAGAGAGAGGAGGTGGAGGAAGGGGGGAGGGGTGGAGGAGGAGGGAAGGAGTGGAGGATGGAGATGGGGATACGTCTAATCACCGGATGCCTTTATGAATGTAGATCTGATTATGAATGTACATGAATGGAACGGAGTGTGTGTGTGTGAGAAAGAGAGAAAGAGAGAGAGTGATGAGGCCACGTGAGGCCCTACATGTCGCAAACAACAGGCCACCCTGCAGCGGAGTGGCACTGCGATGTGTACTGCGCGCACACATGATGCAAGGCCATTCATCGCGAGCGAACACATTGGGCCCTTATTGTTAATTGCCCTCTCTTGAACGAATCAGCTTGTTTGCTTCGGCTCATTCTCTCTATCCTCCCTCCATCTTGTCTCGTCCTCCACCCCCCCCCCCACCCTCCCTCCTCCAGGGACCTTGGCAGACGAGGAGCCTACTCCGTGTGCAGTGTCGGGTCATGGGCGTCAGTGCCTGGGGAACGCCACATTGTGCCGGGACGGCTGGCACGGCCCCAATGGCGGCATCACCAACTTTGACAACTTCCTGTTCGCCATGCTGACGGTGTTCCAGTGTATCACCATGGAGGGCTGGACGGATGTGCTCTACTGGGTAACACCTCCCCCTTCACCCCCCCCCCCCTTTCCTCTCTCTCTCTCTCTCTCTCTCTCTCTCTCTCTCTCTCTCTCTCTCTCTCTCTCTCTCTCTGTCTCTCTCTCTCTCTCTCTCTCTCTCTCTCTGTCTCAGTCTCTCTATGTCTCTGTCTCTTTCTCTCTCTCTCTCTCTCTCTCTCTCTCTCTCTCTCTCTCTCTCTCTCTCTCTCTCTCTCTCTCTCTCTCTGTCTCTCTCTCTCTCTGTCTCTCTCTCTCTCTGTCTCTGTCTCTCTCTCTCTCTCTCTCTCCTTCCTGTTCCCACTCTCTCGCCCTCATCTTTGCTCCCTTTCTTTTTACTCTTCTTCTCTCCCCTTGTCCTGTTCAAAAGCATCCAGTCTCTCTCTCCCTCCACACTCATCTTGGCACTCCTTCCCTTCATCTCACACACATCTACATCTTTCTCCCACTCTCTGTCTTGTCTCGCTCTGTCAAGCCAACTGTCTTTTTCTCTCTTCCTAACGGTCCTCCATCCCTTTCGGTTGGTTGGTCACCATGGCGATGGTATGATAATGAGGCCTTGTAAGTGGGGTAGGTGACAGTGCTAGGAGGGATGGAACCACTCCACTAACATGAAAGACAAGGACCGGAGAGCTGGAAGACAGCCTGCAAATAGTCCGCTTCCTTAGTTTTTCACATTAGTCATGTGGACTCGAATCTTATTTGTTCTTAGCAATATGCAAGCCTAGGATGTGCACCCAGATAGTCATGGTTATGTAATGACATCTCTGCTCTCCTCTCTTCCCCTCCCCGCCGCCCTGCTCTGTTCTCCAGATGAATGATGCTATGGGGTTTGAGCTTCCCTGGGTCTACTTTGTCAGTCTGGTCATCTTTGGGTCATTCTTTGTTCTCAACCTAGTTCTGGGAGTTTTGAGTGGGTAAGACTAACACACACACTCACATGTATAAAGTCATGCACGCTATCCTGTCTTAAGCACTTATCTTGTTTACTTACAATCACTCAAATCCACACTCACTAACTCATACAGTGGCTTATGGCTCTCCATCTGTGTGTGTGTCCAGAGAGTTCTCCAAGGAGCGAGAGAAGGCCAAGGCTCGCGGAGACTTCCAGAAGCTGCGAGAGAAGCAGCAGCTGGAGGAGGACCTGAAGGGCTACCTGGATTGGATCACCCAGGCCGAGGACATTGACCCTGAGAACGATGAGGAGGGTGACGAGGAGGGCAAACGCAACAGTGAGTCACACACACACACACACTACCACACACACACACAATCACCCTGTTGTCTTAGCAGAACGGGATGAAGCTGTGGATGATAAGACTTACATGGAGGAAAGGGTCTCTAATCCAAATCCTCTTTATGTAAGCATGTTTGTATGACGCATGGCGAGACTAGACCAGCACTGATTGCTTGGCAGGCAGGCAGAAAGACAGGCTTGCAGACAGACAGACAGACAGACAGACAGACAGACAGACAGACAGACAGACAGACAGACAGAAACACAGACAGAAAAACTGACAGACAGACAGACAGACAGTCCAACACCTGCACACACATGCTAAACCGGCTAGTCATGTAGACATGTAGTCTGCCCACTGTGTGTGTGTGTGTGGGGGGGGGTCATTGTGCTTCTGGATTGGTGTTTACAGAGTGATCCTCAGTGCCTAGTGGCCCAGCTCTCTGAACCACTCTGGCCAGGGCAGAGAACAGACTGCTCATAAATACAGCCTTAACTCATAAACACCCTCTTACCATGGATGGTACCTCACCAAACAGTCAGCACGCCCGTGTCCAACAGTGAAAGTTAGCATGACATGGGGGCTGTTTGATCTATCCGCTGGGACACCCCTGGCCCACAAGGTGTGAGGTCAAGCATGAAAGACAGGTGGAGTTGGGCCGTTACCTACTGCAACCTGTTTTGAAGTGTGGTTAGGCGGTAATGCAGGACTGTGGAGCCCATTAGGATGCATTTCGACCCTGCTACTGTATGACATCTTGACTGGTACAGCGGAATGTTTCTAGAGTAATAATTAAAAAAAAGACTCCATTCATCAGCTTCTAGAGTCACTAGCTCTACCTGTCTATATATTGTGCTGTGAACCTTCTATTCAATGTATGTATCTGTTCATGTATTGTATCCTTTAGCTTCTCTAGCTTTATGTTGTAGCTCTGCCGCGAGCTTCCTGCAGACAGCTTTAGAAGTGTCCTGTTGCTAGCTGTCTTGGCTAGGAGAATGTGCTAACCCTTTGCCCTAGTTTGCTGGACAACAGACTCTCCGGCTTCCTTCCAGCTCTCTTTGTCTTGGCTACCGACTGCTAATAACAGTTCTCCTTTCCTCGTTGTGTCTTTCTTATTATCTGTACTGCTGTAGTTTCTACTGTACCTCTCTACTACTGTGTCCATGTTCTCTACTTCTCCACTCCTCTCCTCCTGATCTCTCCGTCTTTCCTGTCGAACGCTGCTCTCCTTCCCCCTTGGAGCTGATGTCCCCGTCAAGTCCAGAAACAATCCCAAAACCTTCAGAGACCTGACGAAGGCAGATAGGTTTGAGCAAGACATGACGGAAGAGATCTGTGCTGTTGGTCTATCCAGAAAAGGACAGGGCTGGAATACAGCCATCTTGCTTCTACCTATCTAGCTACAGTATGTCTGGGTTGAAGTAATGTAGGAGTTGTTTCTGGGCAGAGTACGTGTGTGTGTCTGTGTGTGTGTCTGTGTGTGTGTGTGTGTGTGCGTGTAGTAGTCAACTTGATGTAACGCTCTGTTTTCTCTAC
Source organism: Hypomesus transpacificus (assembly GCF_021917145.1). NCBI lineage: Eukaryota > Metazoa > Chordata > Actinopteri > Osmeriformes > Osmeridae > Hypomesus > Hypomesus transpacificus. Next base: position 14,789,411 of record NC_061077.1, read on the forward strand.
CCTCCCGTTTTATTCTGACTCACTGCTTCCTCTGCTGTTCGATTGTGTGAACTGCATGCCCAGGGGTCACACTGGCTGACTTTACTGAGAAGAAGAAGGGAAAGTTTGGCTGGTTCAGCCAGTCCACAGAGACCCATGGTAAATCGTGTGTGGCCCCCTGTTGCTCGTGCCGTGCTTTGCCATACTTTCACCAGCTTGCTGCGTGTTCCTCGGAGTCTTGTCGTTTCTCTGCTCACGTCTCGCCGCTACCAGTCATCCTGTCACCAGTCATCCCTTCCCCTGACATCCCTCCACCTGTCACCCAGTCACCAGTTAAACCTCAAGGCCTCAATAGCTGCGTCTGGTTTTCATGGGCATCATAAACAACATGAACGAAACAAACTCATCTATTGCTCTACCAGCATGTGATGAGAATCAATAGATTCTATGTGGCTCAGAAGGGTTGTATGGAGGTAGTCTAGCCTAGCGTCAATAACCTGGGATCCTGGGTCAATAGCTATTTGTAAATGGTGTTCAATGGGAGCACTTGATTTGTCACACCCTCTGTAGTCCACTGCAATGGATCAGAGCCATGAGGGGGCAACAGTGAGGCAAATCAAACGGACCTTATGTAATGGGTTTCGTGTATCATGTTTCATGTATGTCATGAAACGGATGGCTGCATGAGTTAGTAGAGGGAGAGTGAAACACATCAGCATGGATGCGTGTGTGTGTTAGACAGAAGATAAATTGGCAGTGCTGGAGACAACACACACACACACACACACAATGGTTTGATGTTCAGAACTAACGGGTAAGTGGGTGTGGGCCAGCATGGCATTGTGTTATCTCATGATCATGTTGATATGGTTATACAAATAATACATGTTATAATAATAAATCATATTTGCATGTCAATGTGGGGTTCTTCCTGTCATGTGGGACCGATTCTCCATTCATGACATTCATGTCATGAATGTCTCATGATTTCTCCCTTGACCCTGGAACTCTGGAATATGTCATTGTGATTGCTGCGACATCCATGCAGTCCTGTTTGTTCGCACACAGCCAATCAGAGCCCCTTTTGCCTTCGTCCAGCCGTCTGGCTGATGCGTGCTGGTGTTGTGTGATGCCAGCTGTCCTGTCTCCCTGCTTTCTGTCCCAGCGAGCATGCCCGCCAGCGAGACGGAGTCGGTGAACACGGACAACCCCAACGGAGAGGAGGACAAGGCCCCCTGCTGCGGACCCTTCTGGTGAGACGAACTTTAACCCCCGACCTCTGACCGGTGAAAACACTGATAGGTGGACCTCTGGCGACACGTCGACTTTCCTTACTGATAAGCTCGTGTAGAAACCCCGCCTTTGGGAAAAAGCCATCTTACGCAAAACTTAAAATATGAAGGAATGATGTACATATTGTTTAGGCTTGTCTTGAAGGGAGGGTATGAATACTTAGTAGTTATATGAAACGAACAGAAACGTAGATCTGGAGAGACTGGAGTCTCAGTGTGAATGCAGCTGCATATCTCCTTCATGCTGTGTTTACCTGGTTTAACACGTATTATCACTGTTTATTTCCCCAGTCAAAAGATTACTAAGTCTAAGTTCAGGTCAGTAGTTCTACTGGTTCCCACCATGGTGTAATGCATTCCTTCTTCCTTGTCACGATTGCATGTCAGACAAAGTCTGCTGTGAGTGTGCGTGTGTGTGTGTGAGTGTAAGCCGATAACGTAATAACTGCTGAAAAGACCCTCACAGCAGCCCTGACACACTCAGAATAGATCCACACATCATTCTGTCTCCAGTTACTAGTGTTTTCACTCTACTTAGTTTTGCATAATGCACACATCTGTTGAATGTAAAACGTCGTTAGTTCTCACCAATTGATTTATGAGCAAAAGAACAGAAGTGAGGTTTCGATGCATATTGAAGCAGAACCTAAAAATAACTGTTTATTCAGATTAGACTCTCAGTCACCAGTCCAGCCTGTCGTATATGAATGCTGAGAGGTTCCTCCTAAGTTGTTAGTACTACTCAAGCTCATTTAAAATCTCCACTTTCTTTTCCTCTAGTTTAATGAACTGTGGATGAAGTGTCTGTTGAGATTGAACGTCAGACTGTGAAAAGAATGTAGGGACAAAGTGTGCCGGCCTGTTCTGCCCCAGCAGGCATGCAGGGGTGCACATGGGCTGCTCTGTTAGCGTGATTGGCCGGGAGAACAAACTAATTAATGCAGTTATCGAGAAATGGGAGAGATCCAATCAAACCGAGTCCAATACAATTTTTAAAACCCTTTTCTAAAACACTAATCCACTTGAACCGTCAGAGAGAATATAAATCCTCACAGCCGGCAAAATAAATGGAAGAAACCGAGAGCAATTTAGTGAAGGGTTGTCTCACCCAGAAGAAATTGAGGCAAACATTGTTGACCCGTTTGTAAGTATCACAGGTTAGTCTGGTGATAGTCACGTATAAATTTTATGCTTGCTGAATTAGCACTGTGAGCTGAGGTTGAGAACATAGGTGCAATCAGAGATTCTTACTAATGTAGGGGGTTAAAATATTGGCCAAACAACCAAAACTAATTCCCCATGGTTTAAAGGAAAATGGGAAACTGAACAGTGTATTAACATGAACCAAATTATGCCAATACCAATGGAATTACAGTTATTTGACTCTATGGGTTAAATCAGAGCATGAATCGTCAAAAGTAAGGTTACATTGAAATATACATTTAATAACATTGCAAATGATTAAAATCAATTACAATGCAAACATGTTACAACATGAAGGTTGACTCTTACCAACTCTACCATGATTATTGTCAACCAGAGAAAGCAAGAGGGGAGGAAGGAGAAGGAGTACAAGGACAAGCCAGAGCTGAGGAGAACGTCTCTGAAGATCAAGAATCCACAGAACAATACTTCACAATTTGCTTTATACACAAGAGCAACCAATCAGACCACTTCTTGACCCTTATTTATCAACATATGACTAGCAAGGCTACAGTAAGTCACATAATGAGATGTGACAGCCATCAAGTAGAAAGTCTGTCCAGCAACTCCAGATTTAAGTCTGGAGTCTCTGCTACCAATTGCTAATACTCACGCACAGCTACACTCATATATCCCGATCTTGCTTTTGACATATTTATGCAAACATTATTTTGGATTATTTGGTGATAAATCCAGGCTTTTGTTCTCATTCCACAAATAAACTAAAGGGATCTAGACTGTAACCTAAATGACTAAAACAGTCACGAATACAACAACCAAGTTCCACCCCGAGATAATATTAAATACAAAACTGTTTCACTATCAGTGGTGTGTGAAAAGCCTTAAAAGAAAATGTTTCAAAACAAAATCCAAAGGACTACCACAAACCTAACTAACCCAATGCACAAACAAGGTACTTTGTTTGTGCATCAGTATAGGGTTATGGTGGTCATTTGAATTTCCTTCATTTTTTGCCTTTTACCATTATGTCTATAAGTAAAACCATGTTCCTATTGATAACACAGGCATCGCGGACATGCTGTGGTACCTATACAAAGTACCACTTGTACAAGTCCTGAACAACACTGTAGCCATTGTCTCTTGATATGTGATCACAGGCAGTGCACACTGGAAGGATGAACTCTTTCTCATCAGTCAGGAGCTGGGGTGGGACTGTCAAGTACTTCCTCCAGTTAAAGAATCGCATGTACGTTTCATCATTTTTGTCCAAGTGGATGAGAAATTTTGCTAGAGCCTGTGCATCGGGGTAGTCGTTGACATGAATGAATGACTCAGCGGGAAAGAATTCCTCATAGTTTTGTCTGGATGTGCCAGAAACCACGGGTACAGTGCCCACTGCAAGCGGACTGTACATGTTTTCCGTGATGTAGTCCTTGTGGACTGAATTCTCAAACACAAGATAAAACTTACAACTAGTAATGGTTGAGTAATAATCCTCATGCTTTAAACGGCTCCATGAGAATTTGCCAAAGAGATGTAGTTTTATGTGTTTAGATAGCTCTTCGTAATATGGTTGTCTGTCATAGGCTCCTGTATTACTCACAATCAAACATACAATTTTATCTTTTCTGGGTAGCACAAAATCACTATCCTGGTTGGATTTCTTCACTAGCAGGTCGTAGCGCACAATTATGTCGGCATCTCGTCGGTAACTCATCGTCAGATTGAACAGATTTTCCAAGCCGGGTATTTTTTGTGTATGTGATGGAGGTTCTAGATTAAACCAAATCCATTTCTGAAAAGGTGGCCGTGGTGACCGGGGCATGTTGCTTAGATCCCAGCTGATCTCCTTGTGGTAGAAAATGACAGCATCGGATTTGTCAAACAGGGATCGGTTGTCGGTTAGAACGCAACCATAAATATTGAAGAAGGTACCGCAGTCATTAAAGTTGAATCTCACGTCGCCCTGGCCCCCTGGCCAGAACCACAGCAACACAAGAGGCTTGTTCACCTCGGTGGACTGGGCAGCATGATCCACATCCACGTCGTTTTCACACAAGGACATGTTTCGAAAGTAAATGTAAAATGCTACCACTGTGTAAATAGCAGCGATGATTGTAACGTTCCTTGTTACTGGCATTTTCCCCTCTGTTGACAAAAGTAAAAACGGTTTAAGATCACAAACTTTGTTTTTTAAGGTACTACAGGTGAATAGGAAAAAAGAATTCCTGTTCCTCTATCAGAATGAAACTTTACCACATGAATATACCCAAACATATAAGATATTTTTGTATTGTGACTTTTAGTGTTTCCCCCAATAAATTATGCAAATGTTTTCTCATTAAAATATGCGCTCATACAATGTAGAACATTGTATGCATTTGACAAGTGCTAAATAGAACGTTTACGCCTCCTTTCTTGTATTTAATACCACATAAAATGAGATTGACAAAATATATTGGAAAATCCCTCTGAACATGTCTAGATATTCCAAGTACAAAGCAGTATGTAAAATTGTGCGGCTTTACCTAGTATTGTGAGTCGAGTTGTCTAACTTGACATGTGTGCTAGATGTCATTTTGAGAAAATAACTGTTAAACATTTAGACGTGTTAAACAGGTTCTCTCTATCGCTCTGTGTTCCCCCCTCATTGCCATGACAAAAAAAGTAAATAGTAATATATGATTTGGCTAGCCATATGCTTGAGAGAATAAGCTTTCTAACAATATACAAATCCTTCAAGTTATTTCTTAACTTGCTGAGACAAATTACAATAAAAGATGGTCATAGACCATGATTAAGGTTTTGTTTACTTGGCGAAGGTTGTATAAAATCAACAACACAAAAATAAGTGTTTTTGGCAATAATTGTGGCACATTATGAAAGTTTACTGGTTATAGAACCAAAATATCAAAAAATACTCAAATTGACAAACTGAACAAAAATCTGTTTTTTTTTTGCCTGTAGTACCTGGCCTTAAACAAGAGAGGAATCATACTCTCTCTCTCTTGTACACTGTAGCCTATATATTTACTACTCTATGTGAGTAGCACAAATTACAGAGACTACAGATGATTGTGTCTCATAACTTGAATTAATAAGGTGTATTATAGTGAAATACAAGTAATACATTCATTGTGGGACAGATCCAAATAGACATGTTATAGAAGACCAAGATCTAGATATGTACTACACTGTAATACGTTCAAGAACATGTTATCTTTACAGTAACAAGGGCTATCATGAAAGATGGTATACAGTTTTACTTTATAATCTAGTACAATCTAAAGAATGTGCTGCATATAACACCTCTGACAAACTTCCTGGAACACCAGTGCAGTCCAGTGCAAACATAAGCAAATCTATTGCAAATATGTAATGGAGAATATATCATATTATTCAGTAGACAGTATAAAACTATACAAATAGAAATAAGCCTGTATTTTACTTACACTATTTTAAAGAGGTTTTGATGTGGCTGGTTACGCTTGCCTTCGACCCACTATGCTGCGTGTTCCTGTCTGCCAAGACCAGGGTGGTGCTTCATGGAACCTGAGTGTGTGTTTAGGTGTGTACAACATAATAGCATCCTGTTGCCTTCTTACAAGATTGAATTGTTCTATGTGACACCGTGCAGTAAAATATTTGCTGCCAGCAACATTCCTGATAAAACTCCACAACTTCAATCTAGTGATACTTTTACATTGAGAATTTGATAAAAATGTATAATATTATTATAAATGATGGAGAAGCCATCTACTCAACACATTAATAAGTACTGTTTTACAGTTTTCTTTTGTTTGGCCAAGGCAGGGCTTCATCAAACATTACTTTGAAGTACAGATACATGCACATGGCCTAAATGTTTTGCAAGGATACTGACAAACTAACAAAGAATCCAATGTAATCGAATCACATTTCATTTAGGATTCACATGTATAACATTATAACATTAACAATGTCTTCCCAAATTGAGAGATCATTAAAAGTCCGATGATCAAATTTGAGAGATCGTCAAAATAAAGGTTTGCATGATATGATGGGGTACAGATCATCCAATGTGATTGCAAGGTTATTGTTTGTCCTCTACCTCACACCCTTCCATGGGTGCATCCCAAAACCTTTTTATCTGTTGCCTCTGTAGCCGGTGTGTGGTGAAACTCACTCCTCAAGTATGTGAAAGGCCACCCGCGTCAACGAATTGCTAGCTTTTCGTTGGCGTAGTTGGTAGTGGTGGTGCTTGGGAATGTGGTGAGTTTGACTACTGGTCGGAGCGGACCGTACCTCTGACGGAACTTGCAAGACCACGTCTGTTACACCTCTTTCCTTCCTCCCCCAACGACCTAAACCAGGAAATACAAATAAATATCAGAGAGAAGGTCAAAGGGAGGAGAGGAGAGAAGAAAACTCACCCTGAGACAAGATAGAAGTTCAGACTGTTAGAACACAGCCGTTGTCCATTAAACAGGATATCCTGTCAGTCAGAGTGGATGTAATTGGCTCACACTGGAATGATGCACTTGACCACCAGCTAAGGCCTACAGCCGACTATCATCCTTGTGCTTCCAGAGTCTACCGCTTGCACCTGCCTCACTCATTCATTCATTACGTTATCGGCAAGAAACAGTGTGTATGTGTGTGAATATTTGTGTGTTTGTCCAGACTTCGGTTGTTTTCATCTGCTAGTTTTTTCATTGTATCAGTCCCTTCAACCTGCATTATGACATCCTTCATTCCTCACCGTGGGCCAATTGCTAATTCCGTCATCATCATCCTTTCATCAAATCCTGTCCTCACCCTTTCACTTCTCACTCACACGTCTAATGTCCTTGATTGTTCAATATCTGTTTGGCCCATCACGCTCTACAGCCAGGCCAGTAGTTGGTCAACCTTTGGTAGACTTCCGGAAGGGTGATTTGGTGGTAACAGCTTACTCTTACATCACTTTCTCTCTCCCTGCCAGTCGGCAGTGGCGTCGCTGGAACAGGTTCTGCCGCAGGAAGTGTCGTGCGGCGGTGAAGTCGGTGACGTTCTATTGGCTGGTAATCATCCTGGTGTTTCTGAACACGCTCACCATCTCCTCCGAGCACTACAACCAACCTGATTGGCTGACCGAGGTTCAGGGTAGGAACAGCGATCTCCCCTCCGCTCCCCTCCGCTCCCCTCCCCTCCCCTCCCCTCCGCTCCGCTCAGCTCCGCTCCGCTCCGCTCCCCTCCCCTCCCCTCCCCTCCTCTCCTCTCTGGCTGGGGCACCAGCGAAAGCCTCGTCCTCATCCTGTCCCTCATTTCGTAAAGTGACCCACGTCAGTCAGGACGCCGGCCGTCCTCAGACCCTGCTTCTGTCTCCCCTGCTGAGTAGACGTGGCCAACAAGGTGCTGCTGGCCCTGTTCACCTGCGAGATGCTGGTGAAGATGTACAGCCTGGGTCTGCAGGCCTACTTCGTGTCCCTGTTCAACCGCTTCGACTGCTTCGTGGTGTGCGGAGGCATCGTGGAGACCATCCTGGTGGAGCTGGAGGTCATGTCTCCGCTCGGCATCTCCGTGTTCCGCTGCGTGCGCCTGCTGCGCATCTTCAAGGTCACGCGGTATGTAGCCCGTGTGTGTTTGTGTCCAGGCGCGTGCGTGTGTTTGTGTCCAGGCGCGCGCGCCCGTATTTGTGTCTAGACGTGCATGTTTGTGTCTAGGGGTGTGTGTGTGTGTGTTTGTGTCTAGTCCTGTGTGTGTTTGTGTCTGGGCGTGTGCGTCTGTGATTGTGGGTATGAACGACTGTGTCTATGTCACGTGTGTATGTCTTTTGTGTTGTTTCCTTTGTTGAGTCTTGATCCTCTCTCTCTCTCTTTCTCTTTCTCTATCCTCCTTCCTCCAGCCATTGGGCATCTCTCAGTAACCTGGTGGCCTCGCTGCTCAACTCCATGAAGTCCATCGCCTCCCTGCTGCTGCTCCTCTTCCTCTTCATCATCATCTTCTCCCTGCTGGGCATGCAGCTGTTCGGAGGCAAGTTCAACTTTGACGAGACGGTCACCAAGAGGAGCACCTTCGATAACTTCCCCCAGGCCCTGCTCACTGTGTTCCAGGTAGGCCCTCTACCCAGCCCCCCCTGCTTCCCCCAGGCCCTGTTCTCTGTGCCGGGTGGGGGGGGGGGGGGGGGGGGGGGGGTTGGGGGGGATTGGCAGCGGAGGGATTGTTGTGATGAGTGTGCCTGTTGTCATGACATTGTGGTGTGGTTTCAGATCCTGACAGGAGAAGACTGGAACGCCGTGATGTATGACGGCATCATGGCGTACGGAGGCCCCGCCTCCTCAGGCATGGTGGTTTGCATCTACTTCATCATCCTCTTCATCTGCGGAAACTGTATCCTTCTAACCTGGCCCTCACTCTATCCTGACCCTAACTCTAACCTGACCCTAACTCTAACCTGACCCTAACTCTAACCTGACCCTAACTCTATCCTGACCCTAACTCTATCCTGACCCTAATTTTAACCTGGCCTTCACTCTAACCTGACCCTAACTCTATCCTGACCCTAACTCTCTCAACGAGGCAGGGCTGTCCCCGTGGCGTTCATTGTAACCCTTTGTTAGACTGCAGGAATGAGAGAGGGAAACAACGTCAGGCTCCCTTCTGGCATTTTCCTTAAGTCATGTGACTAACCAGACATCTTGCTAAATGTCTTCTTGGCTATCGCCGTGGACAACCTGGCAGATGCCGAGAGCCTGAACACAGCTCAGAAGGAGGAAGAGGAGGAGAAGGAGAGGAAGAAGAGCGCCAGGTAAAGTCATCTCTCTCTCTCTCTCTCTCTCTCTCTCTCTCTCTCTCTCTCTCTCTCTCTCTCTCTCTCTCTCTCTCTCTCTCTCTCTCTCTCTCTCTCTCTCTCTCTCTGTTTCTCTTTCTGTTTCTCTCTCTCTCTGTTTCTCTCTCTCTCTGTTTCTCTCTATCTCTCTCTCTCTCTCTCTCTCTCTCTCTCTCTCTCTCTCTCTCTCTCTCTCTCATGTTCTCCCTCCTCCCTCCAGGAGCGGGAGCGTAGACAGAAGAGAAGAGGGGTGTCCGGACGGAGACGCCAAGGTAGAGAATGGAAACATAGAACGCAAAATCGGCCCGCGTCATTCTCGTATCTGTACGTCTGACTTCACGGCGTCGTCCCAGGCAGTCCGGCTTCACACCGCGACATTTGCTTTACTTGCCAACGACTGCCTGTGAATGCTGTGGATGTCCGTGTAGCTACAGTTCAGTGTGTGTCGGTCTGACCCCTGACCTCTGACCCTGACGGTGACTAGGTCCCTCTGCATGAGGATCAGGAGGAGGACAAGGAGCCTTACCCTTCCGTGGACGCTCCAGGTTAAACATACAGTAGCTGCCATCACAACACAACGTTTTCATCGTGGATGTGGTTTCCGGACGAGTACATCCTGTACGTGTGCTTGTGTGTCTCTGTGTGTATGCGTGTGCTCCCAGGTGAGGACGAAGAGGAGAAGCTTCCGGAGGTTCCGTCGGTGCCACGGCCCCAGCGGTTGTCTGACCTCAGCATCAAGGAAAAGACTCCTCCTATTCCAGAGGGCAGCGCCTTCTTTGTATTCAGCAGCACCAACCCGTGAGTGCAACACACACACACACACTTGTATGTGTATGCACACATAAACGCACATGTTTGTGTACCTTATATGCACATGCAGAGTCGTACAGGAACACACACATACACACACGTGTCCATGCACACACACACACACGCACGCATACAGGTGCACACACACACACACAGACACTGCGTGCCATTCAATCCCGTGTGCATCTCCCTCAGGATTCGTGTGTTCTGCCACAAGCTCACCAACCACCACATCTTCACCAACCTCATCCTGGTGTTCATCATGCTCAGCTCCGTCTCCCTGGCCGCTGAAGACCCCATACGCAACTTCTCGGCGCGCAACATCGTACGTAGCCCCTCGGCCTGACCAGACCTGCCCCAAGCACACTTCATTTTCTGTCACTTCTTGTATTAGAGAGTGTTTTTTTTCTTCTTTTTATTAGCAAAAACAGAACAGCAATTGCTTATTAGAGAGTGTGTTAACAGAGTTGTAGCTGACATGGTTCCCCCCTGGTCTTACCGTGTAGATTTACTGTGGAGATTGTTTTGTCACAAGGTGCCTGTGCATGTGTCTATCTCTGTCTGTTAAACTTGTATGTTGCCTCTTTCCAGATACTTGGTTATTTTGACTATGCTTTCACCGCAATCTTTACTGTTGAGATCCTGTTAAAGGTAAATGTGTGTGTGTGCCTGTGTGTATATGTCGGTGTGTGTGTTTCTGTGTGTGTACTTGTGTGTGTGATTGCCTCTACAGATCCTAGGCTATGCTGACTACGGTTTCACTAGTTTGTTTACATTTGAGATCCTCTTGAAGGTAACCCTAAACGTTTCTATGGCAATGACAGCCAACAGCTTGCTGCATGGCACCCCCATCTCTGTACAACGTCCCTGTCTTGCCTGGCCGTGAAAATAAGTCCCTTGTACTGGTCATGTCTTTTGTAAACGTTTGTCTGTCAATCACAGCGGTGACCATAGTAACACTCTTTGATGATGCCCACTTGTTAGTAACTCGCTAGTTACTAGCTTACTAGCTAGTTACTGACTAGCTGCTGTCGACGCTCTTGTGGGGAGGACCTCGGGGTTTCAGACTAGGGGAGGAGATGATGAGCTGAGGAGGAGAAGGAGAGGAGGAGATGAGGAGAATATCAGGATTGGAGGAAAAGGAGAGGAGGCGAGGAGAAGGAGAAGATGAGGAGATGAGTGACAGACGTTTTCACTGAGAGGCCGATATACTGTATGTCATTTAACACAATACTGTGTAAAGAATCACCTCCAGTTTCCCTCTGGGAAGTCCACACTTCCTGTAAGGGTAACCAGACAGATATAAAGAAGGACGGCCAAACAGCTTTCTATCAGGAACTCCACTGCATCCAACAGAGGACTATAGTTACACTGTACTGGGATTCCCAGTGCGTGTGTGTGTGTGTGTGACGCATAACACCTGAGCCAACCTTCTGTATATGTTCCTGGTGTTGGCAAACAAGTGATAGTCTCTCTCTCTCTTTCTCTCTCTCTCCCTCCCTCTCTCTCTCTCTCTCTCTCTCTCTCTCTCTCTCTCTCTCTCTCTCTCTCTCTCTCTCTCTCTCTCCCCTCCCTCCCTCCCTCCCTCCCTCCGTCCCTCCCTCCCTCTCTCTCCCTCTCCCTCTCCCTCTCCCTCTCCCTCTCCCTCTCCCTCTCCCTCTCCCTCTCCCCCTCCCCCTCCCCCTCTCTCTCTCTCTCTCTCTCTCTCTCTCTCTCTCTCGCTCTCTCTCTACCTACCTACCTATGGGCTCATGTGTGCAACTCTCCTCCCTGCCTGGCTCCTACTTGTCCGTCTGTCTGTCCGCCCGTTTCTGAAGGCCTGACTGGAGTACATTTATGGAATCCCCCATCCCCCGACCTCTCCCAACCCCCCCCCCCCCCCCCCCACTACAACCCCCCCACCCCACCTCGGTCCCATTTGAGACTTTAGCACTTTAGCAGTAGCACGGCTTATGGGTGCCATATTCTCATGACTGATTGGCTGATCACATCCCCCTGGACGTCCTCTCGTCTCGTCTGCTTGTTGTTGACATACGGCATGTGCATTTCTGTGTGGGGGAATTTGTGTTGAGGAGGTGTTCAAGTCAAGTTCAAGTCTTTTATTTGCCAGGTACACAGAACAACACAAGGTCAGACTGGGCACTGAAATTCTTAAGACAAGACAACGTAACAGTGTGTATGTGTGTGACTGTCTGTGTGGGAGGGATATGGTTCAGGGGGGTTCTCTAGTGGCGTTGACCATCATACATAGTACAGCTGTCACTCCTCGCTATTACAACATAAACAGCACACCAGCCATCCAACAGAAGACTATAGTTCCATGTGAAGCTCCCTAAAATCGAATGTGAATCTGTTACCTCAACCCGTGTGTGAACAGAATCGTCGTTTACGTTTGGTTTCATAGCGCCTCTTCTAGTTAAGTGTGCGACAGCTCTTGCCTGTCAGCTCTGATGTGTTTGCCGGGGTCCTGGTCTGACGTCTCTCTCTCGTCCTCCTGCCAGATGACGGCCTTTGGGGCGTTCCTCCATAAAGGGGCGTTCTGCAGGAACTATTTCAACCTGCTGGACCTTCTGGTGGTGGGCGTCTCTCTGGTCTCCTTCGGCATAGAGTAAGTCACACACACAGTGGAGCCAGGGGTCAGTCATTCAGTGTGTGTCTGTGTGTCTGTGTTTATCGTGCGTGTGTGTGTGTTGCGCGTTTGTGCACGTGTGTGCCCATGTGTTGGTTTTAATGGCTGTGTGTGTCTGTGTGCTGTGCAGGTCGTCGGCCATCTCTGTGGTGAAGATTCTCCGCGTGCTCCGAGTTCTGCGTCCCCTCAGGGCTATCAACAGAGCCAAGGGCCTCAAGGTGTGTGTGTGTGTGTCCATATGTGTGTGTGTGTGTCCACGTGTCTGTGTGTCCACATGTGTGTGTGTGTGTCCACGTGTGTGTGTGTGTGTCCATGTGTGTGTGTTTGGGCATGTCTTTTTTTTGTTACCTTACATTGGTGTATGTGTGTGTATTGCAGCATGTGGTCCAGTGTGTGTTTGTGGCTATCCGGACCATTGGCAACATCATGATCGTCACCACGCTGCTGCAGTTCATGTTTGCCTGCATCGGAGTACAGCTTTTCAAGGTACTGCACACACTTACACTAACACACACTCACACACACAGATCAGATCACAGATAATGACATGTTTGTGTGTGTGCATGTGTAAGGTGTGATATCTGACGATGATGGTATATCTCTCTCTGTCTCTCACTTTGTCTCTCACTCTCACTCTCACTCTCACTCTCACTCTCACTCTCACTCTCACTCTCACTCTCACTCTCACTCTCACTCTCACTCTCACTCTGTCTCTGTCTCTCACTCTCACTTTCTCTCTCTCTCTCTCTCTCTCTCTCTCTCTCTCTCTCTCTCTCTCTCTCTCTCTCTCTCTCTCTCTCTCTCTCTCTCTCTCTCTCAGGGAAAGTTCTTTCGCTGCAACGACGAAGCCAAGTCCAGTCCGGAGGAATGCCAGTGAGTCTGAAGATAAAATGGATGCGGGTTCCTCCTCCCTCTCTCTTGTCCTCTCTCTCCCTGCTGCCCAATCCCTCTTCCTGACACTCTCTCTCTATCCCCTCTCTCCCCTGCTCTCCCCTTCTCTGTCTCAACCATGTCTCTCTACAGAGGGTTCTATATCCTGTATAACAACGGAGACACTGCCCTGCCGTTAGTGGAAAAGAGGAAGTGGAGCAACAGTGAATACAACTTTGACAACGTCCTCGTGGCCATGATGGCTCTGTTTACCGTGTCCACCTTCGAAGGCTGGCCTGCGTAAGAAGCACACACACACGCGCAAACCATACACATGGATCCTCGAACACACGAAAACACACACCGGTGTTCAAGAGTTGAGTATGTGTGTGTGTGTGTGTTTGTGTGTGTGTGTGTGTGTGTGTGTAGCCTTCTGTACAAGGCCATAGACTCCAACCGAGAGAACATGGGCCCCATCTACAACTACCGGGTGGAGATCTCCATCTTCTTCATAATCTACATCATCATCATCGCCTTCTTCATGATGAACATCTTTGTGGGTTTCGTCATCGTCACCTTCCAGGAGCAGGGAGAGAAGGAGTACAAGAACTGTGAGCTGGACAAGAACCAGGTCAGTCCTGTGTGAGAGCGTGTGCGTGTGTATGAGAGCGTGTGCGTGTGTGTGTTGGTCTTACCCACTCAGCTCTCCCAGAACTAGTTTGAGAACGTAGACTGACTCCCAGTCCAAGTAGAAACCCCAGGTGATGATGCTAAACCGTGTCAACCCCTCGTGCCCTCCAGCGCCAGTGTGTGGAGTACGCTCTGAAGGCCCGCCCTCTCAGACGGTACATCCCCAAGAACCGCTACCAGTACAAGTTCTGGTACGTGGTCAACTCCACGGGCTTTGAGTACGTCATGTTCATCCTCATCATCCTCAACACGCTCTGCCTGGCCATACAGGTGAGGCTGCGCGGGTTCACCCCGGATGCCGCGTTCTGTCTTTCTCTCTCCTTTCCTCCCCTCGCCTCTCTTTCTTTCGGTGTATCTTTCTTTCGTTCTCCTTTCCCCTCTTGCTCTCTTGTCCTGTTTGTCCTTTCTCCTTTTTCTCTCTCTCTCTCTCTCTCTCTCTCTCTCTCTCTCTCTCTCTCTCTCTCTCTCTCTATCTCTCTCTCTTTCTCTCTCCCCTCTCTCTCCCCCTTCTCTCTTTATCTTTCTCTCTCCTCCTCTCTCTCTCTTCCTCCCCCCCTCTCTCTTGCTCCGGCCTCTCTCCCTCTCTTTCTCGGCTTCTCTGTGTTTCCTTTGATGTGGTTTTCTGTCTCTTGATTCTCTCTGTGTATGTGAACCTGTTGTACTGTGGACCTTTGTCATCCCTCCCCCTCTCCTCCCAGCACTATGGCCAGTCCCAGCTGTTCAACTATGCCATGGACATCCTCAACATGGTCTTCACTGGAGTCTTCACTGTCGAGATGATCCTCAAACTCATCGCCTTCAAACCGAGGGTAGGCCCTCTTTCTGTCCACCCCCCACCTTTCTGCCCCTCCTCCCTCCTCCCTCCTTCCTCCTCTCTCCTCCCTCCCCCCTCAAGCCGTCCCCCCCCCCCCCCTCTGCTATCTGCAATCCAACTCCCTCCCTCCTGCTGAGTTTGTTCCCCTTGTAACACCAGTGCCCCCTCCCTCATTTCCCCTCCCTTCCACCCCCTCCCTTCCTCCCCCCTCCCTTCCTCCCCTCCTCCCTTCCCCCTCCCCCCCGGTGGTGTCTGGTCTCTCCAGGGGTATGTCGGGGACGCCTGGAACGTGTTTGACGCCCTGGTGGTCATAGGCAGCGTCGTCGACATCATACTCAGTCAGGTAGATGTGAGTACCGACCGGACCCCCCTCTCCCTCTCTTCCTCCTCCTCCTCTTCTCCCATCCTCCCTCCTCTCCCCCTCCTCCTCCTAGTCTCCATCCTCCTATTGTTTTGCCCGGGCTTATCTCTGGTCATTGGCTCTATCCTGGCCAGCCACTGTCTGTGCTAGGTTGTGCTGCGGCAGACTGTCTGTGCTGTGGTCCAGTTCAGGTCTGTGTTGACATGGAGCGTAGGACAGCCGTCTCTCTAAGGCTGCTGGGAGCTGTGTCACTGAGAGAATCACGGGACACGTCTACAAAGAACACTATAGCAGAACCGTGTCTTGTCTGACCCCTGAAATACTGCTAGAACCATGCCCTTCTGATCCTTGATCTTTTGCTACACCTTCTATATGCACTATTTCTATGTCGCTTTGGGTCAGAGGGTCTTAGAGGAATAACGTGTAAATGTTATAACCGATTCGAGTATTACGGACCTGACAAGTATCTTGCCATGTGCAGAGTGTTTAAATGTGGATGTTATTTTGATTAGATTCTCTCACTCGCACAGGACCGTTCAGTTCTGTTTCTTGAATCTTGTTTGTGTCTGACCTCTTGACCTCTTGATGTTCACTTCTCTCTCCGTGCTCTGTGTCCCCTCTTCTTTCTCTCTTTCTGCCTCTACTCTCTCTCTCTCTCTCTCTCTCTCTCCCTCTCACTGTCCCTCCTTTTCTTTCGTTATTTCTTTCTTTCTTTCTTTCTTTATCCCTCTCTCTTTTTCTCTCTGCGTCTGCTGTTACAGCACTATTTCGCTGATGCATGGAACACGTTTGATGCCTTAATTGTTGTGGGTAGCTGCGTTGACATTGCAATCACAGAGATCAATGTAAGTAGCCATCTCCATTGTCCCGCCCCCTGCCCCGCCCCCTGCCCCTTGCCCCGCTACTTCACACGGCCTTGCAATAAGTACAGAGTTGCATTGAAGATCATATCCCGCTGTCGCACAAGCCCCTGCACGACAAATGCACACACAATTTTCAGCGGTGCACATTTGTGCTTGTTGCCTGATCTTGAATGCAACCTTCTAGCTCAAGAGCATTTTGCCATGCTGCATTCACGGTATGTCCCAGGTATCTCAGTACAGCAAGAGTGATTCAGACCCCCCCTCCCCCCTCCCCTCCCCGCCCACAGCATTCTGAAGGCTGTGGTGGTTATTGCAAGCCCTCCCCCCTCCCTCCTCTAGGCTGCAGTGACATCATGCTTGCTGCTTTTTCTGTGGACTGTGTTGATGACGATTGTTTGTCCGTCTGCCTGTTTGCCACACTGCTGTCACACACATTCAGTAGACTAACTGTCCACAGTGGTGGCCCTGGCCCATTTGGCGCCCCCCCCTGGGGCGAAGTTCACCCCTGCCGCCCCCCAAACCCACGTAAACGGCACGACAATTGGTGTGAACACACAAACGCACTACCTTTTTTATGCCAGCAGAGGGCGGCAAACACAAAAATGCCGGAAAATGCCGCCCCTTCTCTTCATGCCACCCTGGGCGGCTGCCCGGTTTCGCCCGTGCCTCGAACCGCTACTGACTGTCCACACTGTACATGTGAAGTGTACACTAACACAGGAACTATACATGCACAATCCCTATTCCAGGATGAGCTTCCTGTAGTTTGTTGTTGCCTGGTTGAAGTCAGACAGAGCTTTATATCTTAGAGAGCACTAACCCCAGAGCTGCTGGCCTCAAAGCCTTCCCAACCTCACATCCTCCCAGAGAATCTAACATGAAGGGATGAGTGGTACAGCACACGTGTCAGAGAGGAAGCCTGTCTCTACCTGTTTGCCTGTCTCTACCTGTCTGCCTGTCTCTACCTGTCTGCCTGTCTCTACCCGTCTGCCTGTCTCTACCCGTCTGCCTGTCTCTACCTGTCTGCCTGTCTCTACCCGTCTGCCTGTCTCTACCTGTCTGCCTGTCTCTACCTGTCTGCCTGTCTCTACCTGTCTGCCTGTTTCTACCTGTCTGGCTGTCTCTACCTGTCTGCCTGTCTCTACCCGTCTGCCTGTCTCTACCCGTCTGCCTGTCTCTACCTGTCTGCCTGTTTCTACCCGTCTGCCTGTCTCTACCTGTCTGCCTGTCTCTACCTATCTGCCTGTTTTCCTGTTTGCCTGTTTGCTTGTCTATCTGTCTACATGTCTGCCTGTCTACCCATCTGCCTGTCTTCCCATCTACATGTCTGCCTGTCTCTTTGTCTATTTTGTCTGTGGTCTGCCCAGAGGATGAGAGATGTTTGCATGACAGGCTGCGTAGACCTTCACACTGTGGAGTCTCATGAGGTTCAGCGTTCGTGGTGGATGCACCGCCTGTCGTTATGGTGTTTACGGAGATGTTGCAATAAAGCTGGATGCAGAATGAATCAAACAGGAAATAACTCGTGCATCGTGCATCTGGCATGTGAGGGAGTATGATGGCATGTGTTGGTTGCTGAGGAATGAGGTGAATGGATGAGGTGTGTGGTGAATTAATTGTATTTGCAATTTGTAAAAGTAGAATTACGGATACATTCTCTAGTCCTATCGAATTTGTCCTTTTCCCTTTTTATGACTAATAAATCTTAATTTCTTCATAAATAATCATATTCCTATTTGAACCCCAAGAACATGTGACACAATGAATTGCAAAAAAAAAATCCGCTAGATGAATAGATGAGATGGAAGATGAGGTGTAATGTTAATGACGTCAGTGGATGAGGTGAATGGAGGAGATGAGGAATGACAATGTGAACGGTGAACCAGGCAAGGTGACGGGTTGACATCACAGTAACCATGGTGTTTGGTTTCTAGTCGCCACTCATGGGCCCGGTCGTCAAGGTGATAGTGGAGCCTGGGGTAAGAAGCCCCGCCTACGCCCAAACCCCTCTCCCTTCGCCGTCTCAAGATGTTGAATTGCTTGTTGTTTACTTATTTGTTTATAAGTCATCCTGTTTGCTTGTTTTCGTACGAGTCATGGGTGGAGGTCCTTCTCCATGGAGGTGTTGTCTAAAACATGGAGGTTCTGTGGACCAGTTCTGGACTTCAGGAAGTCATGTTTGTCATATTTGTTCCATTTCAGATATATTCTCTTATGTTGGTTTGCTTCTGTTGTTGTCTGGTTGCCAACAACACAGGTTTTGTGGCTTGGTTCGTTGGTCTGTTTGCAGTGGTCAGTGCTCTTTTTGGCAAAGTGTGTGTATGTGTGTGTGTCGTGAATTTGAGTGTGTACTCTGAGATTGAAGTGTAGTGTGTTTCCATGGTATTTTTGTATGGTTCTCTACTGTCACACATATCAGAGATGCATGGCCTACTTTTGGATGTCTAACACAAATGCACAAGGCACTAAAATGGAAGTACAGACTCGCACGCACACACACACACACACAAATTGTCTTGTCTTATAGTAGCTTTATATAATGAAGAAGGATACATCAGTCCTGCCCGTGTTACACTTATGTTCCCTGTGTGTGTGTGTGTGTGTGTGTGCGTGTGTCAGAACACGGAAGACAGTGCTCGTATCTCAATCACCTTCTTCCGGCTGTTCCGAGTCATGCGATTGGTCAAGCTGCTCAGCAGGGGGGAGGGTATCAGAACACTGCTGTGGACCTTCATCAAATCCTTCCAGGTGAGCAGACCAATCGGGAACGAGTAATGATATTGTGTGAACAAATACACTGATCACAGAACCAATTGCTGTCAACACACTGTCAAACATGTCAAACTCACATTCTGTTCTCTCTCACCCCCTGCCTCCCTTTTTCTCTTTGTCTCTCTCACTGTCTTTCTCTGTGTCTCTCACTCTGTCTCTCTCACTGTCTCTCCCTCTTTCTCTCTCACCCAGGCTCTTCCCTACGTAGCTCTGCTGATTGCCATGTTGTTCTTCATCTATGCTGTCATTGGGATGCAGGTAACCGAGCCAGTCCTCAGAGGGAAGCCAGTACTTACCAGTACTTACCAGTACTAGCCAGTACTTACCAGTGCTTACCAGTACTTGCCAGTACTTACCAGTACTAGCCAGTACTTACCAGTACTTACCAGTACTTACCAGTACTAGCCAGTACTTACCAGTACTTACCAGTACTTACCAGTACTAGCCAGTGCTAGCCAGTACTTACCAGTACTTACCAGTACTAGCCAGTGCTAGCCAGTACTTACCAGTACTTACCAGTACTTACCTGTACTAGCCAGTACTTACCAGTACTAGCCAGTGCTAGCCAGTACTTACCAGTACTTACCAGTACTTACCAGTACTTACCAGTACTTACCTGTACTAGCCAGTACTTACCAGAAGCTAAACCAGTACATCATTATAGTTTTTGTATTGCTGCCTGTGTGTGTGTTTCAGGTGTTTGGAAAGATTGCCCTGGTGGATGGAACACAGATCAATCGTAACAACAACTTCCAGACCTTTCCTCAAGCCGTCCTCATGCTCTTTAGGTATATTTGTGTGTATTTGTGTGTGTGCTTACTGTACATTCCTGTGATTGCTTTTTTGGTTCAAATCTTGTTGGTTCCTGTTGTTGAGGTGCATGTGTGTGTATATTTGTATGTGTGTGTGTGTGTGTGTATGCATGTGTGTATGTGTACACGTGTATGTGTGTGTGTGTATGCATGTGTGTGTGTGTGTGTGTGTGTACAGGTGTGCGACGGGCGAGGCATGGCAGGAGATCATGCTGGCGTGTCTGCCAGGGAAGCTGTGCGACCCCGAGTCAGACTACAACCCTGGGGAGGAGAAGACCTGCGGAAGCGGCTTTGCCATCATCTACTTCATCAGCTTCTACATGCTCTGCGCCTTCCTGGTACCCCCACACACACACACACACACACAGACACACACACAGGGCGTATCGCTGGCGAGCTCCACTGTGTACACAGAATGCGCTTTCGTAGAAAAGAAGACAAAGAAAACAGAGGAGGGATAGAATGAGAGACAGGAAGAGATGGAGTGGGGGGACAACAGGCAGGATGCTGAGGTTTAAACCACCAGGTCTTATGGACACAGGGAAGCCCATGCACCCACAACACACGACACACACGTTTGTGTCTATTTAACTAGTATTTAGTCAATCAAACTCATTTTTAATTTTTAAAAAAAGCATATACAAATCTCCCAAAGCTAGCTAGGATGCCCCCCCTCCCAGACACATGCACACGCGCACACACGCACAGTCTCACATATAGGTTTGAGCCTGTGTCTCTGTCCTTCAGATCATCAACCTGTTTGTTGCTGTCATCATGGACAACTTTGACTACCTGACACGGGATTGGTCTATTCTCGGGCCCCATCACTTGGATGAGTTTAAAAGGATCTGGTCAGAGTACGACCCGGAGGCCAAGTAAGTCTGTACTCCACACACACACACACACGTAAAGATCAGTGTGTTTGTGCAGGTTTCAGTGTGTGTGTGTGTGTGATTCAGGGGCAGGATCAAACACCTAGACGTGGTGACTCTGCTGAGGAGAATCCAGCCTCCTCTGGGCTTCGGCAAGCTCTGTCCTCACAGGGTGGCCTGTAAGGTGGGTTCACGCACACACACACACACACAAACACACACACGCACACACACACACAATAACGTTCCCCTGGCGTTTATTTGTGTGCAGCTAGATAATATTTGTCATGTCAGAACACTGAGAAGAGTATGACATCTTGATGAGTGTTCCCAGTGAGAATCTGCAGCTGTGATTCAAGCTTACATACCGTAGTAACATACAGCTTCTCCACTCTGGGCACTTTGCATTTACTGTCAATGAAAACACACGATGAATAGTCCCCATCGCCAAATATAGTGGAGGAGTAATTCAGTCCTGGGGAATGACGTGGATAACGACAAAGATAGTTAGTTTAGATGCACACACACACACGCACGCACGCACACACAATTGAATTCACAAACAGCACAGACATTGTACATGTGTGGATAACAACAAAGATAGTTCGTTTAGATGCACACACACACACGCATGCACGCACACATGAATTCACAAACAGCACAGACCTTGTACATGCGTGGAATGTAATCACCCCCCTCCCTCTCCTCCATAGAGACTGGTTGCTATGAACATGCCATTGAACAGCGACGGGACGGTCATGTTCAACGCCACGCTCTTTGCCCTCGTACGCACCGCCTTGAAGATAAAGACAGAAGGTGAGCTGGCTACGTCGTGTACACTGACACGACCACTGGCCCCCATACACACCCACTCTCGCCACGGTTCTCAAAGGTCAGACACGAAAAACAAGCAGTGTTTGACATGGTGGCGTCGCTCCACGCTCGACCACAGGGTGGCGCCCTTGTAACTGCAGCTGCCGCAAGCTTTAGGGTGGTGCCAGCCAATCTTGGGGATCCGCTAAGTGCATTTGTTTACCAGGCAACCTGGACCAGGCGAACGAGGAACTGAGGGCCGTGATCAAGAAGATCTGGAAGAGGACCAGCATGAAGCTGCTCGATCAAGTGGTGCCCCCAGCAGGCGGTCAGTGGAACGGCCCTGTGTCTCTGCGTCACTTCACGCTGCGTGGCTTTGTTTCTATCTCTCTTTCCATTTTTTCTCTTTCTCTTTCTTCCTCTTTCCTTTTCTATTTCTCGGAACTTGCACCTTGGTAGCACAGTGTACAAAAAGATAGGCAAATTTGACCACGGACACCAACAGCGTGCTCGTGCCGGTACGCTGTGCAAAGCATGTTACAGGAGTGCGGAAAATTCCGGCAAATTCCGGAAAATATTGTCCGGAAAAAGGATGTAAAAGCAGTGGTTTAAATCCAAAAGAAAACACACCATACACAGACAACACATCTCTGCTATTGTGTGTCTCTCTGGGCGGTGTTAAGGACCAAACTGGGACCCTAACTTCCAGTACTAACTGACAGGTTAGGCCCCAGGTCAACGGATAACAACAGCCCACAGGCACACCCTATCTCACGAACACCCTTACGCACTCACGCCTGGCTGGCTGTTCTCAGAAACTCATCTTATCTCTGTCAGTGTTTCTGCGCTTTATCTGTCGCGCTCTATTTTCCCTCCCCCACTTTCTCTTTCTCCGTGGTTTTCTGTCTTGCTCACATCCTCCTCGATTTTTTGTACAGTGATGTCCATTACGGACTGTTGTATACTGAAAAGGTAATGGGGTTCAGTATATGGTACAGTATGGTTCTATAGCTGAGATGTACTGAACCATATACTGAACCCCATTATCTTTTCTATCTGCTATATTGTTTCCTCTTCCTGACACAGACTGTGTTTTCCCATCAAACTGTGTTGAATGCTGCTGCAAAGTGTTTGGCCCATAACAACACTAACTACTTTGTCTCATCTTCGATGGTCCAATGGCGTTTCTCTGTCTTGTGCTACTAGTGTGCATGGACACTGCCTTGCTTGCCGTAGTTTAGTTTACTAATGTCTCTCTCGCTCTTTTTCTTTCTCTCCATCTCTTCTGGGCTCTCAAGCTTCTCTCCTCCACAGCTTCTTCTCCGTCTGCAGGGTGCCGCCCCCTTTCCCTCCCCCCTGCCCCCCCCCCTTCTCTTTCTGCCTCTGGAACATTCTGACGTAGTTCTGTTTTAGGCCGGTGGCGTGGAACTAGAGATTCTCTCAGTCTCTCTCTTTCTCTCTCTATCTCAATTTGAATTCCTCAATATTATTTCCTACTCTTCATCTCTCCATGCATCTAGCTCTCTGCCCCATCCGACCCTCTCTGCCTCTCTGCTGTGCTTGATTGAGTGACCTAGACCTCCACCACTCCTCTGCCCTCTGCCTGTGGTCACGGCTGTTGCTTCACTAACATCTAGACTTCTGTGTTTGTGTCTAACATGGCCTCTAACTAGGACACTGCTTACTGCCTTTCAGTCATGCTCTCGCTTGCTTCAAATGCTAACTGTGGCAGTGTCACTTATGTTATGTCTTTTAGCTAGGTAGGAGTAGGATAGTAGTTGTGTATAGTAGTGTTGGATGGTGTGTTGTGGTGTTGGATGGTGTGTAGTAGTGTACGATGCTGTGTAGTACTGTAGGATGGTGTATAGTAGTGTTGGATGGTGTGTAGTAGTGTACGATGCTGTGTAGGAGTGTAGGATGGTGTATAGTAGTGTTGGATGGTGTATAGTAGTGTTGGATGGTGTATAGTAGTGTTGGATGGTGTATAGTAGTGTTGGATGGTGTATAGTAGTGTACGATGCTGTGTAGTAGTGTAGGATGGTGTATAGTAGTGTTGGATGGTGTATAGTAGTGTTGGATGGTGTATAGTAGTGTTGGATGGTGTGTAGTAGTGTTGGATGGTGTATAGTAGTGTTGGATGGTGTATAGTAGTGTACGATGCTGTGTAGTAGTGTAGGATGGTGTATAGTAGTGTTGGATGGCGTGTAGTAGTGTTGGATGGTGCATAGTAGTGTTGGATGGTGTATAGTAGTGTACGATGCTGTGTAGTAGTGTAGTCTGGCCCAGTCCCTTTAATAGACATGGTGTTGTCCATTTGGTTGGGCAGGTTGAGTTTGAGTTTCAGGGGCTCCGGGTTCTAGTAGCACATGTTATAGGTTCTAGTATGAGATGTTATGGTTTCTAGTACATTTTTAAGGTTCTAGTATAATGTTCTAGGCTCAAATACCAGATATTCTGGGTTCTAGTCCCAGGAGTTCTTATCTTGATGCGCACTGGTTATGGGTTCTAGTCTTAGGAGTTGTGGTTTTCTGTTGAATGGCTCTGGGCCTGTTGACATATCCCAGCAGTTGTGTTGACGGGAGAGGTGTGTGTGCGGTCTATCCACTCAGATGACGAGGTGACTGTGGGGAAGTTCTATGCCACCTTCCTGATACAGGACTACTTCAGGAAGTTCAGGAAACGCAAGGAGCAAGGCCTAGTGGGCCGGCACTCGTGGGAAGGGCTCAACTCCACCATCGCCTTGCAGGTGAGTTGACGGATGCCGTGATCGACCAATCGAAGCCCTCAGAGGCAAGAATGATCCTATCATTCCCCAGTGAAACTGCAATGACTCTCAGGCTGACTGTGATCATTAGAGCGTTCCAAACGACTCTGCGCTAGTTCACAGCAGTCTGCATATCAATACCAGAGCTGCTCCCTGGCTAGCTCAACGCGGGACATGCTGCCACCTGCAACACCGTCCATGGGACCTGCAGAGTTTGAGTGTGTCTGAGTGAGTGGATGTGTGTGTGTGTATCCTGCCTGCTCTCAGTTGCTCTCTTGTCGTGGTTCGTTGCAGGCCGGTCTCCGCACACTGCATGACATAGGCCCAGAGATCCGCCGCGTCATATCATGTGACCTCCAGGAGGAGGGGCTAGTAGACGTAAACGCAGAGGAGGACGAGGAGATTTATAGGGTAAAAAAACGATCAACGCCTCACTTCCTTTGTGACCACTTCCTCTGTGGAGGCCGGTGTAGAGCGCTGTGGAGAAACTGCATGCCTGCTTGACGCCAGGCTTGGTAGTGGTTGCTAGCTGATAGTCTGCTTGCTCAAGATCAAAACAGACCATAATAGGTCATAGTCCTCTGATAACATTTTTCCAAAACTGCTCCCACAGCTGTGTTCACTGGCTTTGTTAAGGTGTACACCACATTAGTTTGTTCTGCGCAACAGATGTAAATAAAAACAAAATATCTAACATTCAAAACAGTAAGGCGAGATGTGAACGCTTTCAACATTGACGTGTGCTGCGAATGCAGCTGTGGAAATGCCCTCTGTTTGTCTTCCCCCAGCGAAATGGCGGCCTGTTCGGGAACCACATCAACCATGTCAATGGCGACCAGCGCAGTACTGTCCTCCTGACCAACGTCACCCAGCGACCCCTCCAGGTCCTGCCCCCATCCATCCACGCCTCGGTGGAGCCCCACCAGCCCAGGGCCGACGGCACCTCAACCCCCCGACCCCACAACCCCCGCCGGCCCCCCAACCCCCTCAACTACCACCCCAACTCCGCCCACCACAGATCCTCCAACACCAACCTCAACAATGCCAACGTGCCCACCCTACCCTCCCTGGCCCCTGGGAGACAGCCCACCCTACCCTCCCTGGCCCCTGGGAGACAGCGCTCCCTGCAGCGCCAGCGCCAACACTCCTCCTCTAACGGGGCCCTGCCCTCCTCGGGGTTGAGCCAAGGCCACGCTGAACGCGACACGGCTTGGAGGTCACACTCCACCAGGTCAGTGTCCAGACCTCCTCCCTAAAGGTCAAAGGTAGTTCTCGAATCCCAAAAAGGATTCTGGTTCACCAGGTCAATCTGTATTCCAAGAGGTCACAGTTCACCAGGTCAGTCTATATTCCTAGAGGTCACAGTTCGCCAGGTCATTCTTTAACCCTGGAGGTCACCGTATATCAGTTCAGTCCGAACTCAGGTCCAGTCCAAGTGAAAGTGATAAAACCTAGAACTGTGAAACCATTTCAATGGACAATCTCCATTGCTATATTTTGTTGTCTGTGTAACACACCCAAATGATCAATTTGATCATTTCTCAGTTTAATGTGTTTGGATGTTTTTTGTTGTTGTTATTATCAATTAAGAATTGTGTTTTCTTGTCTTTGTCATTGCATGCCCATCTTCCACCTCTTCTTCCTTTTCTTTCTCCTTCCCTCTTCTTCCTCTGCTCCTCATCCTCCTCATCCCAACTGTTTCTTATGTGTTCTTCCTGGGCCAGGACTCGCTACTATGAGACCTACATTAGGTATGTTAGTGTGTGTGCGTGTGTGTGTGTGTGGTTGAAGGTTATCATACAGCAATAGAACTAATAAGCGATATAGATGCAACCACAGCTCAATGGCTGAGCTATAGTTGTAGCTTGATCCCTGCATTATTGCTCTGACAACAGTTCTGATCTATGGGTCTCTGTACTTGTGCATATGCGTACAGTACACAGGACTCTCCACAGGAAACCCACAGAGGGACCTTTGACATTTTTACCGATAGACCTCACCCCTAAATTTCAAAAACTATAAACTTTAAGGGAGATTCAAGGGATTTCTTTTTCATAAATCCCCTCTCCCTAATTTTACGATGTAATAATATGACCTCCATTTTGTGACTTAAAAAATAGGATTCTTTTGCGCTGTAATCATGACCTGTGCACTCAATGCTCTGCTTGACCCCACTTGCTGCTTGTGGTTGCCGGTCTAGATGTCCTCCTGACCTCCAGGTGCTCTAACGCTGACCTTGTCATCTCAGGTCCGAGCCAGGGGGCGGTCTCTTCCCCACCATTGGCAGAGAGGACCCGGGGGGCGGGGACAGCGATGATGACAGGGGGTCTGGGGAGTACTTCAGTGGAGAGGAGTTTCAAGAGGATGACATCATGCTGGCCAGAGACAGGTATTGCCATGACAACGACCCAGAGAAGGCATGTTTAATGTCATGAAGGCTTTCACATGGTTGGGGTTAGTTGTGATTAGTTGTGGGCAGTATTAATAGTAGTCGTGTGGTTGCCAGGCTGTCTGAGTACCCAGACCTTCAGGGAGACTTCGTTCTGGAAGCTTCCACGGGTTACCATCAATCTGATTGTTTCTATGACGACGATCAGCAGCCCATCTACCAGGATGGCAGACGGTCACCTAAACGACGGTTGCTACCCTCCACACCTCAGGGTGAGGTTGCTACAGCTATTGTTGCTAGTACACTCCTGGCATTTTTACTAAACACAAGGCCACTGTGAAGCATCACAGAAGAGATTTAGTCTCTTCATCCATATCTATGGACATTGTTGCTCATCCCAAATGAGCTCATTCATTCCTGTTGATTCGCGAACATTGCCCAGCATTCCCATTGAATTGAAATGTCTTGAATAGTGCAGCTTCATTCATGGGATTGTCTGTGTGTGTGTCCAGGTTCCCACAGGCCCACTTTCACGTTTGAGTGTCTGCGCAGACAGAGCAGTCAGGAGGAGATGCCCCTGTCCCCCTCTGGCCCCCACCGCACAGCCTTGCCCCTGCACCTCATGCAGCAGCAGGTGAGCACACATACACACCCACACACACACTATAGATATATAGAGATAAAACACATACTGTTCACTTCACAGACATGTAGATCTATAAACACACATGTACACTACACAGAGACTTACTCACGTATACAGTACACACACTCATATGCACACCCCTGCATGCATACACACACACGCATACTACACGTGCACACGCACACAGGCAGGATCCCACACACACAGATGGAGGCATACAGACAATCTCTCTCCCTTTTTTTTCTCTTCACTTGACCACTGGGTTGCCTAGGTGATGGCTGTGGCAGGGCTGGACACCAGTAGGATCCAGCATCTGTCTCCGACGCGCTCACTGCGCTCCTGGGCCACGCCCCCGGCCTCGCCCATCAGCCGAGACCGATCTACCAGCTACACACCCCTCATCCAGGTGTGTGTGTGTGCTTGGCCTGTTTTGAATGGACAAATACGTGTGAGCGAGAAACTGTACGTTTGCACTTCTGTGTGTCTGTGGGTGTGTCTCTCCTTGTTTGAGCTTTGGTGTGCGCGTGTGTTTGAGCTTTGGTGTGCACGTGTGTGTGGGTTTTCGTGTGTGTGTGCGTGCCGAGGGTCAGCGGTGTGGCGTGTGTGTCTCCTCCAGGTGGACTGGCGGGGGCAGGACAGTGTGAGCAGCTCTCCTGGGACGGCCCGCAGGAGCTCCTGGTACAGCGACGCCCCCGAGGTGCCCTCGCGGCGCGCCTACTCCCCCTCCCTGCTGCAGATCCCCCCTGAGTACCGCCAGCAGCACCAGCAGAAGAGGGGCAGTGCCAACAGCCTGGTGGAGGCCGTGAGTCTGCTCTAGTTCCCGATCTCAGCAAGGGGCCCCGGGGAAGCCAGTTTGTAAGCAGGAGGCCAGCTTGGTCAGATCATTCAGAGTAAGGCCGTTGTGAGGGCAGGGTGAGGCCAGAGTAAGGGCAGTGTGAGGCCAGAATAAGGCCAGAGTAAGGCCAGGGTGAGGCCCTTGTGAGGCCCTTGTGAGGCCCTTGTGAGGCCAGGGTGAGGCCAGAATGAGGCCAGAGTAAGTGCACAGTAAGGCCAGGGTGAGGCCCTTGTGAGGCCAGGGTGAGGCCAGAATGAGGCCAGAGTAAGTGCAGAGTAAGGCCAGGGTGAAGCCCTTGTGAGGCCAGGGTGAGGCCAGAATGAGGCCAGAGTAAGTGCAGAGTAAGGCCAGCGTGAGGCCAGGGTGAGGCCAGGGTGAGGCCTGCCTACTGACTGGTAGGACCCTAACAGTGCTTTGTGTTTCTGGCCAGGTGCTGATCTCAGAGGGCCTGGGAAAATATGCCAAAGACCCCAAGTTTGTGGCGGCGACAAAGCACGAGATAGCGGACGCCTGCGAGCTGACCATCGACGAGATGGAGAGCGCCGCGAGCAACCTGCTGAACGGCAGTCTGGGTACCAGAGCGGGGTTGGAGGTCAGAGACGCGTTGGCAGCCGTCAGGGTCCGTGGTCTCCATGACTACAGTGATGAGGACGCTGACTCGGGGGGGAAGGGGGAGGAGGACCTGACTGACGAGATGATATGCATCACCAGCCTATAGCAGTGACTCTCACACACACAGCACACTTTCACACTTACACACACTCCCACAAGTGATCAGAAGTGCCTTTTGCATTTTTTCTTCCCGTGAGCGAAGAGTTGCAACACGGCCAGCTCGAGGGCAGTGGAGTGATAGAGCAAAGGAAGCGATAGAGAAACTGCAGGATGAAGTGACGCCTGAAAGCTCCGCCCACACGGGACTCCGGTTCGCCACGCTTGGACGGGTGCTTCTGGAGAATTCTCGCTCTGGGCTGTATCTTTGGCGTCGATCGTTTCAGTGGTTCCAGAGGGGAAATCACATATCAGTGAAACAACGATGTCTCTGACCCCTCCTCGGACATATCCCCCGGGCAGCCCTGCCCTCCCCACACTCCGTCCCTTCCTCCCCCTACAGCCTCCTTCTGCCCCCTCCCCCCCCTCCCATCTCTGAATCCTGACCCTCCACCCTCCCTCCCCACCGCTCCCTGCCCTTGCCCCGGCCTCCTGTCTGCCTTGCCCTGCCAGTCTGTCAAATCAGGTGGACACTGACAAGCTGTTGTATTCAAACCACAACGTGAAACTGTGAATCGAAACCTCGGAAGTCAACTCTGTCCAGACTCAGTCTACTGAACGGAGACACAGGCACACATCGAACATACACCGTCTCTCTCTACAGGGAATAACACACACTGCCAGGTTGCTTTTGACGAAAATCTCCTTATGATGTAGATATATTTAGAAGAATTTCCGATTTTATTCGAAAGAGATTACCTATATTTTGTAATTTATTTATTTATAGGACCTTTTACCCCAGTGGTGTGGGTTAGATCATTTATTTATATTGAACAACAATGATATTCTACTTTGTTATGTTCTGCCTTCCCTTGTTCTGCGTGAGAACCAGAGTAGTTCTTCTGATCATAGATCAGATCCCAGTCATTCTGGTTTCTAGAATGCACAAGAGCTGCTTTTTTTACTTGGTGTGATGCCATCTCTACTGCACACAGGGACACTCCTTAGGACAGGACTAGCTCGTTTGCACATTTTTGTCACCAATACGAATGATTGACAATAGACCAACATAGCACAGCACACTGCCAACACACAACCTGCAGGTTTTATACAAACATTACTGATCTTGTGGACCACTGAAGGACATTCTAACTGTGATTCTAATTGTGCGTTGTAAACTGAACTCTGAATAATGTCGTGGCGACCACATTGTCCACTGTCAATGTGCAATGAAAGGGCTTCTTCAACATCAGACCAAAAGGTCCTTTTATGCTTCTTCACATACGGGTGTGTCTAAAAGTGCTGTGTAGGTTCATATGCATTTTCTAACCTGCTGTGTGAACTTGAGAGATACAACACGTCAAATAACTATAGAAGGGCACTTGATTTGGCTTTTCTCGCATGCAGAGTTCCTCGCATGCATATTATCTGCTTTTGGGGCTTTCTGTTTGTCCATTTGGGTGAGGCAAATCAAGCACACTAAATGTCCAAGTTAGAGTTTGTTGCCTAACACCTGACTACTTGACCAATGAAAACACAGTTCACACCTCTCCTTTAGGGTCCCCTCAATTAACCTCAGGGGTTCTAGAACAGACTTGAAGGACCTAGATTACACCCTTATCAGAGACTAAACTGCCTTTAGGGCCAGTTTCTCAGACATGTTCAACCTGACTAAAATGACCTTTCAGTGGGATATCTCCGTGGACATGACTCAAGTCCCTAGAGCAGGCCTAGTGTCTGTGAACGTGGTATCGATGCTGTTCTCGGTCTAGGATGTGTGCTTATATGTTTCCAGGAAATGAAACCACACATCATATTTTGTCAGAAAGACAAATGGAGATAAAGATCCTTCTAATGATCGAGAGACTCACACTAACACCTTGGTTCAGAGTTGAGCTGAATAATAGAGACTTAAAGCAAGTAAAGCAACGTGCAATTATTGATATATTATTACTATTGACGTGTACCGATGTTTGGATATTGCTGACACCATGTAAATCTGTACAGTTTCTGAATTAATGTGTAAAGTGATTTACTGTACTCGAAGACCTCCTGCTCTCTAAACTGCCCATGCTTTCACAGACTACTAAAGACTGATACCAATTTTGTAGCAGGTATAGTACCTCTTAGATTTTGTACCAAAAGATTATTACCTGTTTTTTTGTACATTTTTGCTTTTAATCTCTTGAATAATTGCCTGGAAATACCATGAACTGCTGAACATTGTTTTGTAATGACCATTACTGAATAAACTCTTCCCCTGAGTGTTCAGTCCTAGCATGCAGTCGGGCGTAGCCTCTTGATATGTTAATTACATCTCAGGGACATTTATACTTGACACACATCGAAACACCCAAACTCAATCCGTTTATTGCCTCTCTCCGTGACACTGCATACTGCAGAAACGGCATTGGCTTTTCTCCCAGACAAATATAAACATTTGCAAAAAAGTAAAGATTACATTGATTTTAGGTCTGAGATATTAAGGCTAGTTTATGAGAGATGCAAATAATTTATTTTAGATTAAGTTTAGAATAGGGTTAAGATATTGAGACAAATCTAGGACTGAGAAAACAAGACAATATAAATCTTCATTACGAAATTCTTCATTAAAATCCACAATGAGGAATGGTGGAATTGTTCAAATATTGCTAGAGTGGGGAAGCACCACTATCTCACTACTATAACTGCTAACAGTCCAGGCCGATACAGTATAGGTGATTATAAGATCAGTTAAAACAGCTTCATGCAATTCCAAACTACATATTCCTAAACTGACTTGACACAGTTCAAAATACTTCAAATGCTGTACTTGTGCTCGGCTAAATCACTGGCAAGGCTGGTCAGTTAGTGATAAAAAGCTTACTTTCATCCTGAGAAAATCAATGAGATTGAACACAAAACATAATTCTTCATTTCATTGTAAACATGAAGGTAGAAAAAATATTATTTTGATCTTTGCCTTGAGCAACACTGAGGGCTTGGAACCATTTTTTTAGGCATAATTAATTAAGATCACATATCAACATCATCAACAAGATCTAGAATATTGTACATCTACATTAGTACATGATCATCATTGAGATTACTGGTTCTCCTGGCTCAGGCAGGGCCGGCGTTTGCTATAGGCGAACTAGGCAGCCACCTGGGGTGTGGGGGTTGCTGTTGAAACATCTTTCCTAGGGCGGCGAAGATGCTTGCGCCGGCCCTGGGCTCACGTGTGTCTTAGTGAGTGCGGTCGTCCCATTTCTGTGCCTCCAGTTGTGTGTGTGTCCTACCGCTGGGTTTCCAGAGTCGCGGGCTGGTACACTGGCACGCCCATGTCGCTCAGCACCGGGCGCCCTCTGATGATGTCAGCCGCCTTCTCCGCTATCATGATGGTGGGCGAGTTCAGGTTGCCGCTGACGATGCTGGGCATGATGGAGGCGTCGACCACGCGGAGGCCCTCCAGGCCGAGCACGCGCGTCTGGGGGTCCACCACCGCCGTGGGGTCGGAGGGAGAGCCCATCTTGCAGGTGCAGGAGGGGTGGTAGGCGCTGTCGGCCTTGCGGCGGACGAAGGCGTCTATCTCCGCGTCCGACTGGACCTGGGGGCCCGGTTGGACCTCGGCGCCGCGGAACGGATCGAACGCCTTCTGGGCAAAGATCTCCCTGGACAGTTTGACGCTCTCCCTGAACTCCCACACGTCCGTCTCTGGAGGAGGGAGAGTGGTGGAGATCAAGACCGAGGAATCACTGAGGAGCCACTGCCTTAAGCCCCTAACACACATATATAACATTACGGATCGTTGTGGACCTCTGAAGGAGATTCTAACTGTGATCTTAATTGTGCGTTGTAAACTGAACACGGAATAACGTCGTGGCGACCACATTGTCCACTGTCAATGTGCAATGAAAGGGCTTGTTCAACATCAGACCAAAAGGTCCTATTATGCTTCTTCACATACGGGTGTGTCTAAAAGTGCTGTGTAGGTTCATATGCATTTTCTAACCTGCTGTGTGAACTTGAGAGATACAACACGTCAAATAACTATAGAAGGGCACTTGATTTGGCTTTTCTCGCATGCAGAGTTCCTCGCATGCATATTATCTGCTTTTGGGGCTTTCTGTTTGTCCATTTGGGTGAGGCAAATCAAGCACACTAAATGTCCAAGTTAGAGTTTGTTGCCTAACACCTGACTACTTGACCAATGAAAACACAGTTCACACCTCTCCTTTAGGGTCCCCTCAATCAACCTCAGGGGTTCTAGAACAGACTTGTAGGACCTAGATTACACCCTTATCAGAGACTAAACTGCCTTTAGGGCCAGTTTCTCAGACATGTTCAACCTGACTAAAATGACCTTTCAGTGGGATATCTCCGTGGACATGACTCAAGTCCCTAGAGCAGGCCTAGTGTCTGTGAACGTGGTATCGATGCTGTTCTCGGTCTAGGATGTGTGCTTATATGTTTCCAGGAAATGAAACCACACATCATATTTTGTCAGAAAGACAAATGGAGATAAAGATCCTTCTAATGATCGAGAGACTCACACTAACACCTTGGTTCAGAGTTGAGCTGAATAATAGAGACTTAAAGCAAGTAAAGCAACGTGCAATTATTGATATATTATTACTATTGACGTGTACCGATGTTTGGATATTGCTGACACCATGTAAATCTGTACAGTTTCTGAATTAATGTGTAAAGTGATTTACTGTACTCGAAGACCTCCTGCTCTCTAAACTGCCCATGCTTTCACAGACTACTAAAGACTGATACCAATTTTGTAGCAGGTATAGTACCTCTTAGATTTTGTACCAAAAGATTATTACCTGTTTTTTTGTACATTTTTGCTTTTAATCTCTTGAATAATTGCCTGGAAATACCATGAACTGCTGAACATTGTTTTGTAATGACCATTACTGAATAAACTCTTCCCCTGAGTGTTCAGTCCTAGCATGCAGTCGGGCGTAGCCTCTTGATATGTTAATTACATCTCAGGGACATTTATACTTGACACACATCGAAACACCCAAACTCAATCCGTTTATTGCCTCTCTCCGTGACACTGCATACTGCAGAAACGGCATTGGCTTTTCTCCCAGACAAATATAAACATTTGCAAAAAAGTAAAGATTACATTGATTTTAGGTCTGAGATATTAAGGCTAGTTTATGAGAGATGCAAATAATTTATTTTAGATTAAGTTTAGAATAGGGTTAAGATATTGAGACAAATCTAGGACTGAGAAAACAAGACAATATAAATCTTCATTACGAAATTCTTCATTAAAATCCACAATGAGGAATGGTGGAATTGTTCAAATATTGCTAGAGTGGGGAAGCACCACTATCTCACTACTATAACTGCTAACAGTCCAGGCCGATACAGTATAGGTGATTATAAGATCAGTTAAAACAGCTTCATGCAATTCCAAACTACATATTCCTAAACTGACTTGACACAGTTCAAAATACTTCAAATGCTGTACTTGTGCTCGGCTAAATCACTGGCAAGGCTGGTCAGTTAGTGATAAAAAGCTTACTTTCATCCTGAGAAAATCAATGAGATTGAACACAAAACATAATTCTTCATTTCATTGTAAACATGAAGGTAGAAAAAATATTATTTTGATCTTTGCCTTGAGCAACACTGAGGGCTTGGAACCATTTTTTTAGGCATAATTAATTAAGATCACATATCAACATCATCAACAAGATCTAGAATATTGTACATCTACATTAGTACATGATCATCATTGAGATTACTGGTTCTCCTGGCTCAGGCAGGGCCGGCGTTTGCTATAGGCGAACTAGGCAGCCACCTGGGGTGTGGGGGTTGCTGTTGAAACATCTTTCCTAGGGCGGCGAAGATGCTTGCGCCGGCCCTGGGCTCACGTGTGTCTTAGTGAGTGCGGTCGTCCCATTTCTGTGCCTCCAGTTGTGTGTGTGTCCTACCGCTGGGTTTCCAGAGTCGCGGGCTGGTACACAGGCACGCCCATGTCGCTCAGCACCGGGCGCCTTCTGATGATGTCAGCCGCCTTCTCCGCTATCATGATGGTGGGCGAGTTCAGGTTGCCGCTGACGATGCTGGGCATGATGGAGGCGTCGACCACGCGGAGGCCCTCCAGGCCGAGCACGCGCGTCTGGGGGTCCACCACCGCCGTGGGGTCGGAGGGAGAGCCCATCTTGCAGGTGCAGGAGGGGTGGTAGGCGCTGTCGGCCTTGCGGCGGACGAAGGCGTCTATCTCCGCGTCCGACTGGACCTGGGGGCCCGGTTGGACCTCGGCGCCGCGGAACGGATCGAACGCCTTCTGGGCAAAGATCTCCCTGGACAGTTTGACGCTCTCCCTGAACTCCCACACGTCCGTCTCTGGAGGAGGGAGAGTGGTGGAGATCAAGACCGAGGAATCACTGAGGAGCCACTGCCTTAAGCCCCTAACACACATATATAACATTACGGATCGTTGTGGACCTCTGAAGGAGATTCTAACTGTGATCTTAATTGTGCGTTGTAAACTGAACACGGAATAACGTCGTGGCGACCACATTGTCCACTGTCAATGTGCAATGAAAGGGCTTGTTCAACATCAGACCAAAAGGTCCTATTATGCTTCTTCACATACGGGTGTGTCTAAAAGTGCTGTGTAGGTTCATATGCATTTTCTAACCTGCTGTGTGAACTTGAGAGATACAACACGTCAAATAACTATAGAAGGGCACTTGATTTGGCTTTTCTCGCATGCAGAGTTCCTCGCATGCATATTATCTGCTTTTGGGGCTTTCTGTTTGTCCATTTGGGTGAGGCAAATCAAGCACACTAAATGTCCAAGTTAGAGTTTGTTGCCTAACACCTGACTACTTGACCAATGAAAACACAGTTCACACCTCTCCTTTAGGGTCCCCTCAATTAACCTCAGGGGTTCTAGAACAGACTTGAAGGACCTAGATTACACCCTTATCAGAGACTAAACTGCCTTTAGGGCCAGTTTCTCAGACATGTTCAACCTGACTAAAATGACCTTTCAGTGGGATATCTCCGTGGACATGACTCAAGTCCCTAGAGCAGGCCTAGTGTCTGTGAACGTGGTATCGATGCTGTTCTCGGTCTAGGATGTGTGCTTATATGTTTCCAGGAAATGAAACCACACATCATATTTTGTCAGAAAGACAAATGGAGATAAAGATCCTTCTAATGATCGAGAGACTCACACTAACACCTTGGTTCAGAGTTGAGCTGAATAATAGAGACTTAAAGCAAGTAAAGCAACGTGCAATTATTGATATATTATTACTATTGACGTGTACCGATGTTTGGATATTGCTGACACCATGTAAATCTGTACAGTTTCTGAATTAATGTGTAAAGTGATTTACTGTACTCGAAGACCTCCTGCTCTCTAAACTGCCCATGCTTTCACAGACTACTAAAGACTGATACCAATTTTGTAGCAGGTATAGTACCTCTTAGATTTTGTACCAAAAGATTATTACCTGTTTTTTTGTACATTTTTGCTTTTAATCTCTTGAATAATTGCCTGGAAATACCATGAACTGCTGAACATTGTTTTGTAATGACCATTACTGAATAAACTCTTCCCCTGAGTGTTCAGTCCTAGCATGCAGTCGGGCGTAGC
This sequence comes from Hypomesus transpacificus, assembly GCF_021917145.1. Taxonomy (NCBI): domain Eukaryota; kingdom Metazoa; phylum Chordata; class Actinopteri; order Osmeriformes; family Osmeridae; genus Hypomesus; species Hypomesus transpacificus. The sequence continues at coordinate 14,825,902 of NC_061077.1, forward strand.
CTCTTGATATGTTAATTACATCTCAGGGACATTTATACTTGACACACATCGAAACACCCAAACTCAATCCGTTTATTGCCTCTCTCCGTGACACTGCATACTGCAGAAACGGCATTGGCTTTTCTCCCAGACAAATATAAACATTTGCAAAAAAGTAAAGATTACATTGATTTTAGGTCTGAGATATTAAGGCTAGTTTATGAGAGATGCAAATAATTTATTTTAGATTAAGTTTAGAATAGGGTTAAGATATTGAGACAAATCTAGGACTGAGAAAACAAGACAATATAAATCTTCATTACGAAATTCTTCATTAAAATCCACAATGAGGAATGGTGGAATTGTTCAAATATTGCTAGAGTGGGGAAGCACCACTATCTCACTACTATAACTGCTAACAGTCCAGGCCGATACAGTATAGGTGATTATAAGATCAGTTAAAACAGCTTCATACAATTCCAAACTACATATTCCTAAACTGACTTGACACAGTTCAAAATACTTCAAATGCTGTACTTGTGCTCGGCTAAATCACTGGCAAGGCTGGTCAGTTAGTGATAAAAAGCTTACTTTCATCCTGAGAAAATCAATGAGATTGAACACAAAACATAATTCTTCATTTCATTGTAAACATGAAGGTAGAAAAAATATTATTTTGATCTTTGCCTTGAGCAACACTGAGGGCTTGGAACCATTTTTTTAGGCATAATTAATTAAGATCACATATCAACATCATCAACAAGATCTAGAATATTGTACATCTACATTAGTACATGATCATCATTGAGATTACTGGTTCTCCTGGCTCAGGCAGGGCCGGCGTTTGCTATAGGCGAACTAGGCAGCCACCTGGGGTGTGGGGGTTGCTGTTGAAACATCTTTCCTAGGGCGGCGAAGATGCTTGCGCCGGCCCTGGGCTCACGTGTGTCTTAGTGAGTGCGGTCGTCCCATTTCTGTGCCTCCAGTTGTGTGTGTGTCCTACCGCTGGGTTTCCAGAGTCGCGGGCTGGTACACAGGCACGCCCATGTCGCTCAGCACCGGGCGCCCTCTGATGATGTCAGCCGCCTTCTCCGCTATCATGATGGTGGGCGAGTTCAGGTTGCCGCTGACGATGCTGGGCATGATGGAGGCGTCGACCACGCGGAGGCCCTCCAGGCCGAGCACGCGCGTCTGGGGGTCCACCACCGCCGTGGGGTCGGAGGGAGAGCCCATCTTGCAGGTGCAGGAGGGGTGGTAGGCGCTGTCGGCCTTGCGGCGGACGAAGGCGTCTATCTCCGCGTCCGACTGGACCTGGGGGCCCGGTTGGACCTCGGCGCCGCGGAACGGATCGAACGCCTTCTGGGCAAAGATCTCCCTGGACAGTTTGACGCTCTCCCTGAACTCCCACACGTCCGTCTCTGGAGGAGGGAGAGTGGTGGAGATCAAGACCGAGGAATCACTGAGGAGCCACTGCCTTAAGCCCCTAACACACATATATAACATTACGGATCGTTGTGGACCTCTGAAGGAGATTCTAACTGTGATCTTAATTGTGCGTTGTAAACTGAACACGGAATAACGTCGTGGCGACCACATTGTCCACTGTCAATGTGCAATGAAAGGGCTTGTTCAACATCAGACCAAAAGGTCCTATTATGCTTCTTCACATACGGGTGTGTCTAAAAGTGCTGTGTAGGTTCATATGCATTTTCTAACCTGCTGTGTGAACTTGAGAGATACAACACGTCAAATAACTATAGAAGGGCACTTGATTTGGCTTTTCTCGCATGCAGAGTTCCTCGCATGCATATTATCTGCTTTTGGGGCTTTCTGTTTGTCCATTTGGGTGAGGCAAATCAAGCACACTAAATGTCCAAGTTAGAGTTTGTTGCCTAACACCTGACTACTTGACCAATGAAAACACAGTTCACACCTCTCCTTTAGGGTCCCCTCAATTAACCTCAGGGGTTCTAGAACAGACTTGAAGGACCTAGATTACACCCTTATCAGAGACTAAACTGCCTTTAGGGCCAGTTTCTCAGACATGTTCAACCTGACTAAAATGACCTTTCAGTGGGATATCTCCGTGGACATGACTCAAGTCCCTAGAGCAGGCCTAGTGTCTGTGAACGTGGTATCGATGCTGTTCTCGGTCTAGGATGTGTGCTTATATGTTTCCAGGAAATGAAACCACACATTATATTTTGTCAGAAAAGAAAGATAAAGATCCTTCTAATGATAGAGAAACCCACAAAAACCCCTTGGTTCAGAGTTGAGCTGAATACATAAAAAACATCTATAGTATTCATCAGCGTTTCTCCTGTCACCTAGTCTAAAGTAGGAGCCCTACCAGTAGAGAGGTAGTTGGGCTGGAGAAGAGGGTGGTCCAGAGGGTTGGCACTCTTCAGTTTCATCCACCCAATACTTGTGCTTCTCACTGGTCCAACGTGAACCTGCAACACAGCAACATGGCCTCTGATTGGTCAAAAGATGAGTGGTGCACTTGGACATTATGCTCAGTCAGAGATGTGTAGTGAATAAGACATATCTGTCACAAACACCTGTGTCTGTTTTCTCTTAGAAAGAGAGCACAGATTCTTTGGTGTAATCCTGGACTCTGATTTAAATTTCAACTCTCACATTAATAAAGTGACCAAAACAGCTTTCTTTCACCTGAGGAATATGGCGAAGCTACGACCATTCATAAACCAAAATGATGCAGAGAAGTTAATTCATGCTTTTATATCCAGCCGGCTGGACTACCCAAGAAAATCCCTGAAAGACTACAGCTCATTCAAAATTCTGCAGCTAGATTATTAACCAAAACTAAAAGGAGAGAACACATTAATCCTGTCCTAGATACTTTACACTGGCTCCCTGTTACCTTCAGAATTGACTTTAAGGTCCTTTTCCTCACATACAAAGCTCTAAACGGACAAGGACCAAGCTACATTTCGAACTCTCTTATAAACTACACACCAGCTAGAACACTGCGATCATCAAATACAGGCCTATTAGAGGTCACCAGAAGGAGTCATAAGAAGATTAGTGATGCGGCCTTTGTCAAATATGCCCCAAAACTATGGAACAAATTACCCATAAATATTAAGGAAGCAAACACGCTAGACATTTTCAAAGGACAGCTTAAAACCTTTTTACCAAAACATTTAACTAATTTGATCCCAGAAGGGTTTTACTACTTGAATTTATTTATTATTGTTTTATTATTGTTTTATTACTCTTTTATTGTATTTGAGAGCCTGCAGATAGATTGCGACTAGTCTGGGTTGTTATATGTTATGGAAACTGCAAAGGCAGCTTTAGTCTAAGACGGACTCGAGACACCGCAAAGACTGCTGCTTGTATTTTGTTTTGTTACATTTTAATTTTGTATTTATTTATTTGTATTACTTGTATCACTAGTATTATTGTTTTTATTATTTTTGTTTGTATTGATTTTATGCACACATTGAGCTGCAATTCTTGTATGAAATGTGCTATATAAATAAAGTCTTATTAATATTATTATTATTTCCCACCAGGTGCTTCAGAATTAGCGTCGTGCCCACGCACACTCCACTACAGGTCTACTTTACTGGGAAATTCTGTAGCATACTTATGCTCATAGAAGCTGACATGATCTTCCAGTTAAGTCATTATATTCCACTGAAATACTGTGCAGGTGTTGTGCAAATTAGACAACAATAACTTGGATAGGGCATGACCTAGAAATTCTTCTGAGGAACTGGTTGATTGCTTCCAGAGTATGTGATAGGTAAAAGCTACGTCACTATTCCAGAGATCTGTTTTGTGAGTACATAAGGAACCAGATAAACTTGTCAAACTCACACATGCGCAAGCTAACATACCAATCAAAGCTACAAAATGTCACCATAACATGGCACATGCAACATTTGCAACATGGCACATGCGTTAAAGATGCTGTAAAGCAAATTCCATGATTTGCTTCTCGGTACATTTTATACGTGTGAAATGCTGAAAGCATGTGCAAAGCTCTGAAACTTAGTTAGACCGTTGAACAGTTTGTCACCCGTTTACAGCTCGGGTTTTGTATAAGAGGGGCAAAAACCAACCTATCTACATCACAGCGAACTATCTACGTCAGATCACAGACGGTAGCATTCTGTTACTCAGCTGGTACGATGCAAAGACAAAGTAATTAACACATAAAACACGCAGAGACTGCAGGTAGGTCTGTTCTGATATCTGCAATTGATTTAGCTAGTTGTTGCTGTTGTTGCTAAATTCAATCAATTCGAGGGGGCGGAGCTTCAGCTCCTTCAGACGACACGCCCCCCCCCCCCCCCCCCCCCCCCCCCCCCCTCTGCTTATCCAGTTTAAGCAGAGAAGACACATTTGTCGGTGATTATTTGAATTTGGATGGGTAGTTAACAACACATTCTTCTGTGGTGTGACAAACTTATAACTCATTTTCAATTCCACTTTACAGCAACTTTAAGGTACATGTTCCCTACCTGGTAGGCCTCGATCTTGGAGGCCACCCTGCCATGGTCGATGACCTGTGACGGAAGGAAGTGGAACTGGATATCCGGGTGGGCCACACCCCCTCGGCTCCGGATGAACCCCCCACTCTCCAGGTGGGCCGTGGCCCCGTAACCTGGGGGCAGTCACCATGGTTACACAAACAAGCACGTTCCAAATCAGGAAGCAAAGGAACACCACTTAAATGCTTGTAACATAAACAGCTGAATCAGTCCAATTCTATAAACGCAACTTTGAAAGTGCCTTTGAGGTTTCAGTCTGGGGGTGTCATTAGGCTCACTGCATTAAGTAAATGAAATCAAACCCTACGTAATTGAAAGGGACATGCCATTAGCCCAGATAGAGGGGTTCACCAGTGAATTTAAGGAGCCACTCCAGTCCTATCTGCACCATGTGGAAGGGTTTCTGGGCCTTGTAGAGAGTGATGGGTTGGGTACACTCCTGTTGCACATACAGCTCCAGGTGGTCCTGCAGGTTACTACCAACCCCTGGACACACACACACACACAGCATGTCAAAATGGCTCTGTAGCTTAATCATTGTTGGTGTACAATAATTGTATGTGTGTGTGCTGAGATATGACTTTCCAGTGGAGTCGGTTACCTGGTAAGTGCTGGACCACAGGAATGTCCAGTTGCCTGAGGTGGTCTGCATCGCCCACCCCTGACAGCATTAGCAGCTGGGGGGAGTTGATGGCCCCCCCACTGAGAATCACCTCTTTATCGGCATACAGCTGACAAACAGGTAGGGTGTTTGGGGAGGAGGGGGGATATAAGGCTTACATTAGCTATCAGTTAAATACATGAATAAATAAGTCAGCCCCCCTCCCTCCATATATCTACTGTATCCACCTATCCATCCATCCATCCATCCATCCATCCATCTATCTATAAATCTATCTAGTCTATCTACCTCCACAACAAGCCTCTGGTCCTCCTACCTTCTTCTTCTGTCCATTCTGGAGGTACTCCACTCCCACAGCCCGGTTCCCTTCAAACAGAACCCGGGTGATCATGCAGCGCACCTCAGCCTGCAGGTTGGGTCGGCTCAGCACTGGCCGCAGGTACGCACTGGCAGTGCTCCACCTCTTTCCTGTTAGGGGCACAAACTCGGGTCCATCCATCTGACCTTTTTGTCACACCCATCCCTCGGTCCAGTCTTAATGCATGACAATATCCGTTTATTCATCCATCCCTCTTTTTATCTACCCATCCATCTTTCCATCCTAATGTACCTTTATGTATCATCATGTCCATCCATCCATCTACCCACCTATCCATCCATTCATCCATCCATCCATCCATTTGTACCTTTATGTATAGTCATGTCCATCCACCCCAGACCCTCCTGCTGGTACCCGTTCATGTCATCCGTAAAGGGGTACCCCGCCTGCTGCCCAGCCTCGATGAAGGCCTGATGTAACGGGTGGTTGGTCTTCCCCCGGGAAACATGCAGCGGCCCGCTGCCCCCGCGGTAGCGGTTTTCCCCCAGCTCATGGAACTGAGCCTTGCGGAAGTAGGGCAGGCAGTGTTGGTAGTCCCAGCCCTCCGCACCCTCGCTCTGCCAGCGGTCGTAGTCCAGGGCATGGCCCCGGATGTACACCATGGCGTTGAGGGTGGACGACCCGCCCCAGACACGGCCCCGGGGCCAGTACAACACCCGCTGGTCCATGTGCTTCTGGGCCAGCGTGTGGTAGTACCAGTTGTACTTCTCATCGCACAGGTTGTAGGTCAGCGCTGCCGGCATGTGGATTTTCCAGGACACTCGTTTGCTGCCGAGGTACATGTCCTTCGGTCCTGCCTCCAGAAGGACCACCGACTCCTGGGAGTCTTCCGAGAGCCGATTGGCCAGGACGCAGCCCGCTGACCCAGCCCCCACGATGATGTAGCTGCACGACGGGGATGGGGAGCTCTGATTGGCTGCGGTGGTGCTCCTGTGTCGTAGGGAGGAGGAAGAGGGGGCAAGCCTCCAGGTTGAGGCAACAGAAGGGGAAGAGGACAAACACCTTCTCACCCCCATGCCGACTCTGACTCGCACAGCCATAGAAAGCATCCTGACTCCTGGTCGTGTTGTTCTAATAAAATACAGTCCTCTGCCCACATCAGAGGAGCACCTGCAAAATCCCTGCACACCTGCAAGCACATAAACACACAAAAGGTTACGTAGTTCACAAAGAAAATATTAACACTGACATGATCATAAACAGTATTTTTATAGACAGGCTGTACTACTATGTGGGGCAGACACAATATTAATATCTCATTACTCAACACACTTCTGAATAATGAAACGTTATCTTAACTAAGTACCCTTGCTATCCAGTAGGGAACATTATAAATGAACCTAAAAGACCTTCCAACAAAAACAGTGAAAATGTTATGAATCAGTTACTAAACAATATGTCTTTTCACAGACAGAGAGCCAAAATGATAATCAGAAGGGCTGGCCCCCGGTCTGTGTATGTGGTCATAATGTAATAGTTTATTCAAGCCAGAAGTATTATTTCTCAATAAACTTCAGACCACGCAACCTCCCTACAGTAGACAAGAGGGGGGGGGGCATGAGGGGGACGTCACATCAGCTTTGCTAAGTTTTGCAAATAGAATAGAAGGGAAATCTTCACAACAACGGGGAAAAGAAGCCAAATACACTAAAACGACGAGTTGTTTCTACAGATATGGTACATATCACATAATAGCACGGAAGTCAATAAGCTAACGACGTGATTCGGGCTGAAGTGCAAATGTCATAGATGGCCTCTGAAAAACAAAACGCTTCACACATGATAAAGTTAACGAAATAAGAAGGCAAAGTTTCCTATTATAGGACTAGCTGACACTCTGCAGACACTACTTATTTTTTCAAGGACTGTTTTCAAATTTAAATAAGTTAAATAAACAGCTGAAAAAAGCTTCACTTACCGCTCACCAGTTTTATAACTGGTTTTACGGCGAGAACTGTTGATAGGCGGGCTGCCGAGTAGGGGGCGGGGTTTACGGTTGGCCATGTACAAAACAGAACCGTTTCTGCTCTGTAGTGGATAACCTGAGAGAACAGTCAGGACAGTTGACCTTTCTTTATTTTTGGCCATAAATCTTAATTTTGTCAAGCGTGTTAGAATAATGTGGAGTTTGTGCATGTTGCTGCTTTTAAATGTGGTGGCCTCTCATTGGACTCCCCTTGAAGTTGTAAGTTATATTCCTAATTTATTACACGATGACATCATTTGAAGACCAAGTGTTTCATGTTATAATAACGACTTTCTTTTCTTTAGACAGTTAAATGTAATCAGCACAAGGGTATGTGATCTGATCCTGTCCTTCTCAAAATCCATTAGATAGATGTGAGCCTACTTGTATGGAGTTATGGAATGTATTCTGATCTCCTAGGTGTTTACGTTTAAAACTAATCTTTGTGTCTTTGTTCTAGGGCCAACAGAGGGTTTTTATGAGGATAAAATTAATCCGTCTATAATAAATGATCTGATCGTTGTCCCTGTGTTGCTAAGAGGACAGAGCTGCTGGACACTCAACACCAGTTGGGCCATCAGTATAGACAGTAAGTCCTGTTCTTTCAGAATTCCCTCAATATCATATTAGGCTAGATAGAGTTGCTAACATGTTAGAATGAACAGAATCGGACCACACAGATTATACGTAGGCCTTATAGTTCTGTAGTTGAGCATTTGACTGTAGATCAGAAGGTAGCAGGTTCAACCTTGTAAGTTGCTTAGGATAAAAGCATATGTGTAAGGAATTGTACTATAATTTGAAGATATCCACAATTGTCTTGCTAAATACCAAATTGTCTCAATCCTGTGTTTCAGATAGCATCCAATATCTCACAGGGACTCATTTGATTATAGAGTTTGAATCTGAGTACAGCCTGGATTGTCGCTATCACCCACGCTTGCACACCGTCGGCCTCAGGAATGACACACAGGTGCTTTTACATCTGGCATGCCGAGGAGGGCTTAGTACTGCCAGATCCTTCTCTGCTTGTATTTTTTTTTATGTATGAGTGTAAAGGCATGTCAGGGAGTCATTGATGTTTCTGCAGGCCACACCACATAACATACATAGCATACATCCCTCTTTCCCCAGCAAGCGTGGTTCCATCACCTGCAGACTGACTGCAGGTGGATGTTAGGCAACACAATTGACGTCACAGCCTACAATCTTCCCGTCCCACCACATACGTATGGAGGAATGGATTATAAAAAGGGTGTAGAATCCCAAATCCCTGGTGAGTTTTCCAACCTTTGAGTTTTTCTTCCAAGTGGGACAATACAAATACTAGATGAATATCACATGATGTTTCAGAGTTTCTAGGTGACCTTGTCTACATGTGTCATACTGTTTCAAACACAACAGAAGCTAGCGTAGTTCTCAGGTTGTAGTTCTCATGTGTTATGACCAGACTGCCCTCTCTCTCTCCCATGCAGATCACTTGCCAGATGAGCAGCAGAGCAGCTTCGTATCGCCCGGTCAGTCTTATCTGTAAAACACGAGAAGAAACTATGTTAAAAGCCCCAATATCACTATCTTTGGGGTAGCGCTTGAGATTTGTCTTCTCTTGCATCAAGCATTATTGTTTCGAACCTATTGCACGTGTATTAACTGTTTGGTAATAAAACACTTCTGATCAGGTGAGGAGAGCCCTTCCAGCCCAGTTGTGAGTGGGATGCCCTCTTCAAGTGAGAAGATGAACCAACAGTGTTAAGATCCAACATGAACAGATCCTTCTGAATCGGAATCACATCTACTCACCATCGTTAGCCAGTGATATTTTGAATACACACTCTGACACTTTGCTGTCCATGAATATTATCAGTGTGTGGTATAAGACAATGTTCGGGTTAGCTGTATAGCTCATGTGCTCCAGCTTGGGCATCCGTGGGGATTACAAGGTGAGTTTACTCTGTTTGTAGAGAATTTGACAGCTGAGCCGGAGAGTTCGCTTGCAGGCCCCCTGCTGGTTTATCTGGGCTTTGGGGCTGGCCTGCTAGCTCTGGTCTGCTTCATCCTCTGTAAGTCCCAATGCTCCACCCCCCCATTGTTTTATTAAATCATGTATATCGTTTCATGTATATATATATATATATATAATTTGTTTGAATAAGCAATTCATCAAGCAGAGAAAAAAAAACATCCATGACTAACCCCATCTTTCTTCTCTTTCATGGGTCCTTCTCAGATAAAGTTTACAAAAAAACCTCCCGCTATGGTTTTTTGCCACTGCCTTATACTTCCCAAGCACTTGTCTCTGTCCTGGTGATCTACCCTCCTGAGAACCCTGTGTTCCAGAACGCAGTGGTGTCTTTGGCAGAGTTCCTGCTGAGTAGTAACTGCAGAGTGGACATCGACCTCTGGCAGCGTGGCCTGCTGGCAGAGATGGGCCCAATGCGCTGGCTGGCTCAGCAAGCCGACAAGGCGGACAGAGTGCTGGTTGTCTGTCCGCCGTATAACCACAACCCAGCCCCCTGTGCACCCCCTTCCGGGCTGGGACACTTGGCCAATGTTCCAACTGCAGCAGCTTATGACTTGTTTCCCCTGGTGCTGAATATGGTGGCCAGCCAGGCGCTATGCCCAGGCCAGATAGACAAGTTCTGGGTGCTGCATCTAGGCAAAGCCCCGGAGAGCAGTGCCGTTCCTGTGGAGCTGAGGGGCTGCAGAAAGTTCTGTCTCATGAAGGATGTGGAGAAGCTGTGCAGGCAGCTCCACAGGCAGCGAGGCGCCAGGGGGAGGTTTACCACAGGCCTGGGGAGGCCTGGGGTTCACAAAGCACACCGTACAAAAGCCACTGACAAGCTGAGCGAAGCTGTGAGATATTTAGGGACTAAACCAGGCTCCTCCCAGTCGCAGTTAGGCGTCTCAGTAGAGCTGAATCATATGAAGGAAAATATCTAAACTTTGAGCACGTTATGGCTTACACTTGATACAGCCCATGCTGTATTTTACGTAATACTTTTGTTTCATGTTTTAGTGAAGGTTATAGACTGCATGGACAGGCAGTGGTAGACATTCATATACATAGATAATGTCTCAGTATTTAAGAATTGGCATGCAAGTGGACAAACCTTTTTCTACAAGAAGCAATTTGACTCAATTTGACAATGTCTTGACAAACCCATACACATGGATGAGGAAAGGGCAAGTGGCCACTTACTCGTACTTGCGTAAATAAGGATGTGAGGCCCTCTGGGACATTGCTCAAAAAAGTGCTCTACAAATACATTGATTTCGAGTAAAGACACCTCTATAATCAGATACTTGATATTGGATTCAATTTAGAGAGTAACATATTTGTCAGCGTTGAACACTTGTCCTCGATCAAAAAGTGCAGGTCGAACTCTGAGGGTACAATTATCTTGGCGAAAGAACTGTTTGGTGTGGTGCTGTCGTCTGGGCTTGTTCTGTAGGTCAGCTTCACCTTGCTGCTCTAAGGGAGTGGGCTGGGCGGTCTCCCTGACCTGGGCCTGTCTCCACAACAGCTAGTCAGACTGAGCCCGACCAATAAGCAGTGCCTGATTTAACATTTCAAAGGCTTACTGTAAGAGAGGTCACCAAAGAGGGTTGAACAATGTGTCTAATATATGTTCATATAGTTGGTCACATCATTTTAAACCAGGAAGGCAGCAAAGAAAGTCTGAAGCCACAGTCTTCCAGTTCCATTCATTGCTTCCAGAGCCTTGCAGTAATACCTGAGACAAGGTCAAGTTAAAATATGTGTCAGTGGTTTCGCAATCAGCTTGGCTGCAAGAGCAAAAAGGTTGAATATATATAATATAAAAAGGTTGAATATATATATATAATATCTATCACAGTTTAGTTCTAAGCATTGTTTCGTCAAAAAGCATGCAAGTCGTCATCAGTCGAAAATAACCTAAATGAGAACGAAGGTTTACAGACTATTGGATGCATTTTAACTTGTGTGACTGAGGAGCTGTAGACATTTTGGTCACTGTTTCTTTCTTACTGCCTAAATGGTACTAGAATTACAGTGAATCTCGGGAGTTTCTTGATTTAAGGGCATTCCTTTCTCCAGAATATGGATGGATCTCATAGTTGGTGTCAGTACATTATGTTTGATGGAAAGTTAAAATGATATAAACTGATATTTACTTACATCTGTATTTTAGACATTTGCTGTTGGCAGAACTATTTGTAAAACGTATTTTATAAATATTTTACTTGGAAGAGAACCTCATGAAACATCCATTTGTGACTCCAGTATTTTACTTCTACCCGCAAAAAAATAATGTTTTGCTTTTCTTGATTGAGTCGCATACATTTGTCAATTTCAATGTAAAACAGTTGACACGCAGCACCAAACTGGAGCACACTCAACAGATACTTTCAAACCAAAAAATACATGACACAAAATCACTACCTTCAGTCGTTTCACAACGGCCCAATAAAAACTGTAAACATACCACCCTTCACCCTCTTTTATGTCTGTGCCATTTGTTAATTATTTAATATTATCACTCAGGGTAGGATCTAGTGCAACCTGCAGCCACATACCACTCTAGGCTTACATGCACCTGTCTTGGATTAGTCGGATTATGTGAACTAGCTTTGGTCTTTATGGAACCGTTTTATTCAGACTTGTTAGGTTCATTAATGTCAGATTTTGGAATTTAAATTCAACTCTTTTGAGCGGGCTTTATGGAACAGGCCCCAGGTATATGGCGTGAAATTAGTGCCAGGAGAGCGAGCTCTGTAAAAACGATTTGTAACTTCCAAAAAAGATTTGTGTCCCTGTAGAAAATGATTCATGTAGGCTACTTGCAAAAAAAAGTTTTGTGTCTCCGTAGAAAAAAAGATTTGTGTACTTGTAAAAAAAAAGTTTTGTGTCTCCCTAACTCTACGGTGTCTCCGTAGAAGAAAAAGATTTGTGTACTTGTAAACAAAAGTTTTGTGTCTCCGTAGAAGAAAAAGATTTGAGTACTTCTAAAAAAAAAGTTTTGTGTCTCCGTAGAAGAAGGCGAGAACACTGCTCCCAAAACCATCTAAGCCAATCAAATATAGCCATTTCTGTGTCTAGTATCATTGGACATTTTCGTCTGTCTATCACACATGACCTAGGTCGTAGTAAGTTTAATAGTTTTTTAATGTAAATATGTATACGGGTATTTAATTAGACAACCAGTCATTGAACCTACCATTACTTGGACAATGTGCAGCTAAATGGCAGGGAACTGGCGCGAAGTATAGTGGTTTTCATTCGAAATGTATTATTTACTGCCAGTGTAACATAGTTATCTGGGTTCAGATTAAATTCCACTAAATTGGCAGAACCACGCCACCTGCTGTTCAAATGTGTACCTGCTCAGTAGCTGTAGCGCAGCATTTAATTCCACATAGCAACGGAGGATTTTCTGAAAAGTAACATGTAGTGAATGCTTGTGGAGGACAATATAATGTAAATAACGTGAAAGGTATTTAAGGTTGACCCAGTTGTAGGTCAAACATTGTAAAATTGTTAATTGGACACACAATTCTGCCTGCTGAATTTGTGAATAAAACCTTGTACAATAACAAAACGTTCAATGAAATGGTAGGCTACATTTGTCTAGACAATATATAATGCAAATTGAACAAGCCTGGTGTATTCCTGATCTTAGACGAGACCAAAACCGGTGTCACAAGTTGATATGCAGGACTCTAGTGACAAGCTGGACATGGCATAATAGTCATAGTTTCCTGGCATCTTCAGGGACTGACACAACATCTGGTTGTCTAATTAAATATCCGTATACATATTTTCATTAAAAAACTATTCAACTTACTACGACCCTTATCCATCAGTTTATACTATTTAAGAGTGTGTTAACTGAATAATGTTTAAATGTTGCATTGAAGATACATGCCCATGGATATTTTGAACTACTAAACGTTACCAAATGACTCGCCATTGAAATCATCAGCATTCTAGTTTGTTCTTATTCGTTGACGTTCTTTGTGTGATAGACAGACAAAAATGTCCAATGATATTAGACACAGAAATGGCTATATTTGATTGGCTTAGATGGTTTTGGGAGCAGTGTTCCCGCCTTCTTCTACGGAGACACAAAACTTTTTTTTGCAAGTACACGAATCATTTTCTACAGAGACACAAATCTTTTTTGCAAGTTACAAATCGTTTTTACAGAGCTCGCTCTCCTGGCACTAATTTCACGCCATACAGGTATTGTTTAAAAAAAAAAACTTTTTACGTAAAACATATATAGCCTACCCCCCCCCCCCCCACCCCCCAAATGAAGTTGAACGCCGAATGAGCGTAGATCTCATCCAGCCAATGGAGAGCAAAGTTGTACGACACGTGACAAAATGCGGAAGTGATAGTGTTCTGTTGACAACTGAGAGCACTGCTATCGTTCAGATACTTTGTAGTTGCAGCTGAGGTTAACACTGTTGGCCGTCTATTTCCATTCAAATCCGTCAATAATGACACAAGCTGAAAGAGAGCAAGAGAACGGCAAGGAGAAAGACAAGGAACGAGAGAAGGAGAAAGAGAAGGAGCAGCAACGTGGTGTGAAAAGACCCATCGCCCCACCGGTTATCCCTGAGCCAATACAAGAGGTAAAGTTGAAACTTTATAGTTTGACCTGATATTTGGCTTGATCCATGTCCGTGATTTCTAGCTTGTATTTAGATTTTATGAGCAACTTGATCAACCATGTTTCAATCTAACGTTCGTTTTGTCAACTTGGTCTATTGGACAGCAAGTTGGGTAGCAACGAATACAAGAGTATTATTTCCGTACTGTTCCTTTGTTTTCCAGCAAATTCAGAGTAATTTTATCGTGGTGATACATCCAGGCTCCAAAGCTCTGAGAATTGGCCGAGCAACAGACACTCTTCCCGTGATAGTCCCACATGTCATTGCTCGCAAACACAAGCAAACCGGGCAGCCTAAATATGAGGACCCCTGGCTGCTAAGAGAAGGACTAGATGTGAGCATTACGACTTTATGGAGCACAATTCTTATGCTTTGCAAAATGAAGTCGTATACTTCTTTTGTCAAGATTCTCTGTCTTCTTGCTTGTCACACATTTCTTACTTGAGCACTACATTCTCTCACAGAAGCCAGAAAGCAATGAACAAAGGCAGAATGGTCTTAAAATGGTGGACCAGGCCATTTGGTCTAAGAAGATGTCCAATGGGGTACGACGAACACCAGTGTCTGCTGAACAGGTGTGTGTTTGTGCGAGAGAGTGAGTAGGAGAATAAGTGTGTGGCTCGACTGTATTCAATATTTGCCATGCAGGTGTGCGTGTGTGGGACCATGCAAGGCTGGCCCGACACATGAGCATTTGAGTATGACAGTGTAGTTCTGTACCTCCAGGCCCGGTCTTATAACAGGCAGGTCCGACCAGCAGTTCTGGATAGCAGCTCCAGGGTCAAGTGGACCAACACCACCCACCAGCCAGAGCACCTGGTGGGAGAGGAGGTGACGCATCTCTCTCTTTCTCTCTCACGTCATGTTCAATTACTTTTATATTTACATTTAGTCATTTAGCAGACGCTCTTATCCAGAGCGACTTACAGTAAGTACATGGACATTCCCCCGAGGCAAGTAGGGTGAAGTGCCTTGCCCAAGGACACAACGTCATTTGGCACGGCCGGGAATAGAGCCGGCAACCTTCTGATTGGTAACCCGATTCCCCTTACCGCTCAGCCATCTGATCTTTTCCCACAAGATTTTGGTATATGTAGTTTCTATGTAGTTATGTAGAAGCCTGCACTGTCCTCCCTCTGTCACACAGGCCCTGTACGTCAACCCCACAGACTGTTACAACGTGCACTGGCCAATCAGCCGGGGCCAGCTGAACGTACACGGGGGCCCCGGGGGCTCCCTGACGGCCGTGCTCTCCAACCTGGAGACCATCTGGAGCCACGTCATCCGGAAACATCTGGAGATCCCCCTCAAAGACCTCAAGGTGTCAGAGCCGTCCAGCTGGACGGATGGGATGCCAACCAGCATTCACTTCACTTTATAAATCCAGACACAAAGTCAAGTGTTAACGGAACTCGTGTGGACAGTTGCAGGATAAAGACTAAACAAGTTCATTAAAAAAGAGGCAACACAAAGAATATGCGAGATGGCAGCAATGAATATACCTGAATATACATAAAGTACAAAAAAAAAAAGCAACTGATGAAGAAAGTATTTTGTCCATCCCTGCTTTGGAATATAACTTAATATGAGGAGTAATGTCTATGAATATAACTTGCATAACTTAAAATAAAGATTCTTGATCTTCGTCCAGCATTAGGAAGGGAAATGTTACCAATACACTGAATGAATGACCTGATGTGCTGAGATGTCTTGTTTTGTTTGCTGGGCAGTATTACAGATGTATCCTGCTGGTGCCAGACATCTATAACAGACAGCACATCAAGGAGATGGTCAACATGCTGCTGCTTAACATGGGCTTCTCAGGTATCACACACACACACACAACATGGATATGTTTTTGGAAAAATTGGATTTTCTTTTTCTCTTTTTTCTCTCTCCATACCTTGACAATGTTTTTTAATACCAATGTCAGTTCACTTGCAAATCAGAATATCCGAACACACACCACACTCCAATTGACACCACTGTGAATGCGCCTGGGCCCACAGCCATCGTGGTGCAGCAGGAGTCTGTGTGTGCCACCTTCGGCAGCGGCCTGAGCAGTGCCTGTGTGGTGGACGTGGGGGACCAGAAGACCAGCCTGTCCTGCGTGGAGGACGGAGTCTCACACCGCAACTCCAGGTGAGCGCCTCGGCCCCGGCCTCGGCCCCGGCCTCGGCCCCCGCCGCACAGCACGCCCCTTCTGTCTCATGGTTTCCATTCACGTGTCTTCATTTCCAATGCTGTCTCTTTGTGTGTGTCCTGCAGGCTGTGTCTGGCATACGGTGGTTCGGACATTACACGCTGTTTCTTCTGGCTTCTGCAGAGGGCGGGCTTTCCATACAGGGACTGTCAGCTCTCCAACAGGCTAGACTGTCAGCTACTACAGCAGCTCAAGGAGGTCTTCTGTCACCTGGACCAGGTACCAACCAGGGCCATGCCCAGATCAGCACCTTCTACTCCTATACCCCATCATCAAGCTTCACACCGCACACACTAACCCTACATGGTACACACTACTCCTAGACTTTGCCATCATTTCTTATTCCTTAAACATAAAGTACACAGTAGACACACACCACCATCATAAACCTATTTCACTCTAACTCTCCCCTACCCTACCCTGACACACTACCCCTGCTTCTTACAAAATGGTCTTTTTTCAGGACATCTCAGGACTACAAGACCACGAGTTCCGCACACGTTTCCCAGAGGCCCCAGCTCTCCTCTACCAGATTCGACTAGGAGATGAAAAGCTCCAGGTACCCACTGCTGCTCCTCCACGGTCTCCCGGTCACTCGCCTGCTTCAACCACACATGGTCCTCTTGCCTCGCCGATACTTGGCATATTGAATGTGTGTGTGTCTGTGTGTATTCCCAGGCCTCCATGGCTCTGTTCTACCCCAGCATGTTTGGGATCGTAGGCCAGAAGATGACATCATTACAGTACCGTTCCCAAGGCGACTCGGAAGACCCTCACGATGAGCACTACCTGCTTGGAACCCAGAGCAAACAGGACCAGGTAGCATATGCGTCTAGCAGTGTTTCTTTGAGGATTTTGTTTTGTTAGTGGGGGCAGGTCTGTCCGAAAAACAACCACCCCCCACTCTTGACGTATAGGCTAAGCATTCTGTAGCAAATAATAACAATAAACCCATTATTAATGACATTATCTTAATGCAGTGTAACTACTTCAGCATAATAATGCACCTAAAATACTAAAAGCAAGGGCGTTCACCAATCGCTGTCGAATCAACAGCCACGTGCAAATTTAGCTAGCATTTGAAGAATACAAACAATGAAAATCACCAGTATAACTTAATTTAAATTTGCAAGAACTATAGACTAATACAATAACAGGCTTGAATGAACTGAACATAAGTTATACGACTTACAGTTCTCAAGGACGACATGCACTTTAACAATCACTGCAGATAGACGGCCTTTTGTACAGCCCTATTTCTGATACCGTGGCGGCAGAAATGTAGCCATGGCGGGCTAAATCAACACAGAGGAAACACACCTCTAAACACACGTCTAGACACACCTTAGGAGACACACACACACACACACAAACCGCTGTGTACACAGTGGAAGCAAACCGTCTCTCCTCTGTCCCTCCCAGTCAGCGAAAGGATCGGCAGACCGCAAGTCCCTCCCCAAAGCAGGGGGTCTGGAGGGGGAGCTGGGCGTCCAGGGCGGGGGCGACCCCTCTGACCCTCGCGGGGGCGGGGGCCACAGCCAGGACGTGGAATTGGGCCCCTCCCAGAGTGAGTGTCTGCTGGGAGGGGCCGAGCTGGAGGAGTCCCCCTCCGCCCTGCTGTCCCGGAAGACGGCCATGTCCCAGTTTGAGGGCAAGGCCCTGGGCCTGGATAAAGCCATCCTCCACAGCATCGACTGCTGCGGTGAGTCCCCGCCACAGTCCCCTCCTACGTTCACACCCCTCACGTCGTCAGAGCCTTCAAACAAGACTTAATTCAGTGCTCCATTACCTGTTGTTAATGTTATATGAATATGTTGTGTAGCTGTTTGTCATGTGATGTATGTTACATTCATGTATTTATGTATTATTGTTATTAATTTATTGTAACATGTATTTATTTAGCAGACGTGTTTATCCATAGCGACAGAAACAGTGCACATTGTACAGCAGATAATCAAAGTCATTACTTATCGCCTGTATGAAATGTGTGTGTGTGTGTGTATATTTTTTATTTCCGTTTAGCGTCAGACGAGACAAAGCGCAAGATGTACAGCTCCATCCTGGTGGTGGGCGGCGGCCTAATGTTCCACCGTGCCCAGGACTTCCTGTTACACCGCATCATCAACAAGATGCCACCTTCCTTCCGACGGCTGGCTGAGAACGTGGAGGTCATCACCCGCCCCAAGGCAAGCTGAGAACGCCCTGGGACTGGTTCCATCTACTGGGTTCCTCCTTTCACCCCTAATTTTAATTCATTAATCATTATTAATATAATAATTTTTTTAAATAAATGTAAAAAAAAGGGGGGGGGGTGGCTTTTCTGCCTCTTTATTATTTTATGATGGTGTATTTGGAGAGGACAGGAAATATGGGGGGAGAGAGAGAGGCGATGACGTGGTAAAGGGCCTGGTCTGGATTTGAACCCGGGCCACTAAGAGGACAGCCTACATGGTGCCCCTCCCCTTTCATCTCTGGCCTACTTGGGGAAGAACGTGGAATCCCAAACTGATTTGATCACACACGTCTAGACCTCGTGGCTTCTCTGCATTCCATTCAAATGCAGGCTTTCAGGATCTGACGGGGCCGTTTGTTTTATGTCCCGGTGCAGGACATGGACCCACGCCTGATCTCGTGGAAGGGTGGAGCCGTGCTGGCGTGTCTGGACACCACCCAGGAGATGTGGATCCACCAGAGGGAGTGGCAGCGATTCGGGGTGCGTATGCTCCGAGAGAGGGCCGCATTCGTCTGGTGACCTCTGACCCCGCCCAGCGGACTCTACTGGAGCTCAGAGGCCAACCACCTCCACAGCAGGACACACTGCACCCAGCCTGACTGAGGGGATGAGGACTTCAAGATCACTGTACAGTAACTGGGATTGTCAGGTCATATAAACCTCTGTGTACTTGACTCATGGAGTCTTGAACTGTAACAGTATCTATGGTCACAGCTGTTAGAATGTACCATTTCAGGTTGCAGTTCTGACATTCATCGTGCAGATTGTTTGGATATATTTTTGGCTACATGGAGACTAATCTTCCAAATGTGGTATTCCTAATGAATACATGTTGTTTGTCTTTGTGGAATAAAGTGAATGTTTTTTCCAACTGTCTTATATATTTTACTACCCAGAAACCTATGCATGGCAGATCCCTGATCAAACCTCCCCCAAAACCAATCATTAACCAGTATCCCACTGTGTGGAACAGTTCAGTCAGTTCCAGAGTTAGATATTAACATTTGCCTCTCCTTCCTCATAAAAATTCAACCGTAAAACTACAGCCATGAATTGACAGCGTACCCGGAGGTGACATTTCAAAACGACTACACTTTATTTAGCAGGGGATACAAAAAAGAAAAACCTGATGAATGACTAGAGTGACATTGAGTGTGACAGGAACAGGAAGCTGCTGTGTCAGCCCTCCCCGGTTCCTACGCTGAGGAATTCCCAGGGTGGCGTCAAGAGTCTGCCACAGGCAGAAGCAGCCAATGAGGAGGGGGTCTGGCACGATGACATCGTTGATCGGGCTCATGGCCGGAGACTGCCACCGTGCACTAGCCCACGCCTACACAGCAGGTGTAGGCGTTTACCTGTAGGGGAGAGAGGAGACACAGTACAGGCTTAAATCCTGCATGTAGTGGTAGAAGTGTGTTGCACAATAATACAAGTTCATAATAAATTATATTTGTAATGTGCCTTGTCTTTCCCTCAAAGCGCTAAATAACACGGTGCTCTTAAAACAGAGGCATGGACAGCGTATACATTGAGAGATGCTTTGGACGTTTCCTTCTCCACGTGTGTCGTCTTCCTCACCTTCCTCATCCTCCTCCTCCCATGGGGGGGGCGCTGGGCCCTCCTCCTCCGTGGTTTATCCTGCCCATCCGCCTGCGGCCTCCCGGGGGCCCTGGGGGTCTGTACAGACGACAGCATTCAGACAACCAGCAAGCTAACACGGACGCTGATGTATTGTGGCTAATGGGGGGGGGGGGGGGGTATCGTGATGACAAAAAGCCCACATCCTTCATTCAAACTGCACTTGATGTTAAGATGTTGTCAATCGGTGGCTGGAAAGATGCACAGCAATGGAAAAAAAGACTTGGTTTATTAGAACGGTACCGGATCGTATGACCAGTCGAAGCAGAGAGAGGTCAGATGAGTGCAGGCATCTGACCACTCTGCTTGATTGCTGGAACACAACTGGCCGCTAGTGGACCGCTCCAAGAAAGGAAATCTGGCCTTATACAATGAATAGACAAGTACAAATAGGGCACAGCATGTGATCGGCCAGTTTGTATAGATGAAAGACTACACCTGACAATATAACTCATTGAAGCCTTTTCCTGCATAGTTTCTCCTCACTGACTCCGGTCAGTCGGAACCAGTGGGACTACAGTGGGCTCTACAGTATGACCTCTTGACCTAAGTAGCAGAGAAGTCTTTCCAGAGTTTTGCCGCAGCAAAGGCGGCCGCCTAAGCTTTTTAATAGCGATATCCGCCGTGGTACTCTGTCCTGTTTTTCTCCCTTTCATTCCAAACCGTGACCAACGCCAGTCTCCCTTATCTGCAGAACGCATTAGTCTATCACACAAACTAGCCCCCCCCCACCAACACCTTAACTAACTAAACGAATATGATAAACAGCACCCCCAATTCTTGTCTGAACTTTGGTACTTTCTTCCTGCTCAAGTCTGATTGACAGTGGCTTCCCAAAATAACCCAAGGAGGAAGGCCTGCAATCGCCAAAGGCGATTGGCTGGAACAGGATTGCTGGAACATTACCACACGCTAGTGGACGGCTCCAAAATAAGAAATTGGCATTCCACTAGCACTGAGCTATCCATGTTGCTCCACAACTCCCAGGGCCTCAGTAGCTTACACAGCATGTTTACCGAAACATCATCTCGGTTGTTTGCAAAAATACCTCAACAGCGCCCCTGTGTACAGTCATAGTATCAAACACGCCCATGTTAGATAAATGGCTGTGATTGTGTGGAAATGTGTTTGAATGGGAGGGTGGCCAAAGCAAATAAACCATGAGCTTGCATACTGCTTGACAGTTTGTTCCTAGGCTATACTCTCATGAACAACATGAAAGTTAGGAAAGATATAGTCAGACAAGAACATGGTTCCTAGGTTGTACTCTTATGAACAACATGAAAGTTAGGAAAGATATAGTCAGACAGGAACATGGTTCCTAGGGTATACTCTTATGAACAACATGAAAGTTAGGAATGATATAGTCAGACAGGAACATAGGAGAGTTAGGTATGATGATGTACCGTATTTTTCGGGAAATAAGCTGGATTTTCTACAAACCGCACCCCACCAGAATGGGAGTTTTGTGTTTGTAAATCTGAGTATAAACTGCACTGGAATATATGCCGCACTTGATACGGGAACAATGATACCAAGCAATGCACAAGTATAGGCAATCTTACAGCATGCCATTGTGTAAAACACTTTGAAAACAAAAATAAGTGCGTAATGTATGTTTTCTATTGCCCGGGAATTAACTAATAATATTGAAAAACCATTCACAAAAAAAGTGTTTCTACTGTTGTTTTGTTATAACAACGTGCTATAAGCCGCTTCAAAATATAAACCGCACTACCACAAGAAAAAAAAATGGCTGCCTGGGTAGGCTCTCCTTCCAAAGTAAATTCCTTGTCTGTGCAAACTTTCATGGCGAATAAACACCAATTCTGATTCTGAGGTCAGACAGGAGAATTAGATATGATGTAGTCGGACAGTAGAGTTAGATGTAATGTAGTCAGACAGGAGAGTTAGGTCTGATGTAGTCAGACAGGAAGGTTAGGTATGATGTAGTCGTACAGTAGAGTTAGATGTAATGTAGTCAGACAAGAGAGTTAGGTATGATGTAGTCAGACAGGAACACAGGAGGGTTAGGTATGATGTAGTCAGACAGGAGAGTTAGGTATGATGTAGTCAGACAGGAAGGTTAGGTATGATGTAGTCAGACAGGAAGGTTAGGTATGATGTAGTCAGACAGGAAGGTTAGGTATGATGTAGTCAGGAAGGAACACAGGAGGGTTATGTATGATGTAGTCAGGAAGGAACACAGGAGGGTTATGTATGATGTAGTCAGGAAGGAACACAGGAGGGTTATGTATGATGTAGTCAGGAAGGAACACAGGAGGGTTATGTATGATGTAGTCAGGAAGGAACACAGGAGGGTTATGTATGATGTAGTCAGGAAGGAACACAGGAGGGTTATGTATGATGTAGTCAGGAAGGAACACAGGAGGGTTATGTATGATGTAGTCAGGAAGGAACACAGGAGGGTTATGTATGATGTAGACAGACAGGAACATGGCTGCTCACCCTCTCCCGTCGGTGAAGCGAGAGGCGGAGCCAGCTTTGCCATCCTTCGTCAGGTCTGGCTGAACCAGCGTCTGAAAGCTAACACAGAACACATATATATTGGGGTTTAGGGAACACAGTTCACTAGTGATCCTTTATAGCAGTGGTTCTCAACCTTGGTCCTCAAGTACCCCGTCCTGCACGTTTGAGATATTTCCCTGTTCCAACACACCTGATTCAAATGAATGGTCGTTAACAGGCTTCTGCATAACTAAATAATGACCCATTCATTTGAATCAGGTGTATTGGAGCAGGGAAACATCTAAAACGTGCAGGACATGGGGTACTTGAGGACCAGGATTGAGAACCACTGCTTTAGAGGGTTGTTTACCTGTAGGCTGAAACCATAGGTAGGGTTGTGCAATCCTATCCTATCCACAAAGTCTATACTTACAACAGGCCGATAAACTCCACAGCCCCCCAGAACAAGTCACTGAAAAAGGATAATCGCCACGGTGACTGGGTCCTGTTGTCCAGAACCTGACCTGAGGGAAAAAGAAAAAATAGCTTCACCAACGAGCTTGAGGAGATCAGTTTAGCTTGCTAAGACTCGGCACGTTGGGTCGGCTTATTACTGACCGTCAGATTGTAGCGTTAAAAGACACGACAGTGTAAACATGACTTACAAACAGTTGTCAAAAAAGAGCTAGACACCTGTTTGTGTATGGGGTACTAGCAAAATTCGTGCTAATCTAGCACGCGAGCTAGCATTAGATCAAAGTGGTCAGTTAGGTCTGCCAGTAGGTTAGAGACTACATATTATTGTGTGGGTTGATAAAGACGTTGCAACTACGCCTCTAAAATGGGTTTATCTATCGAAATATATATTTTACCGTGTTTAGAAACTCACCGTTGGACACGTACACCATCTCTGCGACACAGACCTGTTGTTTACGTCCGGTTCGAGACACTTCCGCATCCGGTAAATTTACCGAAAACTGCAGTTTTAGTTCTGTCCAGCAGATGGAAATCCCTACACAACCCATTGAAAAAGGTGTCGAGCTGTTCAATGCATCCAAAACCCCGCCAATTAAACATTTGAAGGAAACATACACAACTGTCTGTAATGCACTGCTTGCTTATTGACCAAAAGGGGCCAAACGAATTGTCAAACACACTCTGCCATTCTTCTTTGGTCCCCCCAGGGTAGTGATGATGTTCTAATGTTCCTCCTGGCCTCTGACTCTGCTGAGCTCACAGTGTTGTGGGTGTTTGTGAGGTAATGGCTAAGCCTGGACAATGGATGATGACTGTCTGTATGTGAGTGTTTGTGTGAAGCCCATGTGTAGGGGGAAGTACATGGCGCTCCTCTGTCTTGGTAATGCTGTGTGTGGGCTGGGGAGCGTTGGGGAGCGGGAAAGGAACCAAAGGGTGTTTTCTAACAGAGGAGCACAAAGAGCCATTGAGGTGGGCTAGGTCTGGTTCTTCCCCTTTCTCTGGCCTCCCACAGACCCACCAGGGCCGGAGGAACCAGAACCAGGCCCGAACCAGGCCCCTTGTGGCCTGCTTTGGGCCTTGTTTCCGGTGCGTACCATCTATATCCTATTGCTATACTCTACCCCCAGTTCCCCCACATGAAGAGGTCATGGATACCTCCAACAATACCCTCTGCCCTCCCTCTCCCCTAACGTCTAACCCCTACCCTGGCCTAGCCCTCCCTCAGTTTTGTGCCTGAATTCAAAGACAGAGGCTGTAGGACATGACGTAGACGCGTTTGACTGTTTGTGTGTGTCAGCACCAT
This sequence comes from Hypomesus transpacificus, assembly GCF_021917145.1. NCBI lineage: Eukaryota > Metazoa > Chordata > Actinopteri > Osmeriformes > Osmeridae > Hypomesus > Hypomesus transpacificus. Next base: position 14,850,354 of record NC_061077.1, read on the forward strand.
TACTACTGTCTATTTCAGGGAGAGTGAATGGGAGATGGTGTTGTTTGTGCGTGGGCGGGGGCTTCCCTGTGTCCATAAGACCTGGTGGTTTAAACCTCAGCATCCTGCCTGTTGTCCCCCCACTCCATCTCTTCCTGTCTCTCATTCTATCCCTCCTCTGTTTTCTTTGTCTCTTCTTTTCTACGAAAGAGCATTCTGTGTACACAGTGGAGCTCGCCAGCCTATGAACACAGGCCCGGCAGCCTGGGCCATTTTAGCAGCTCCCTTTTGATTCATTCTTTTACTTTTAAAGGCTGTTTGAACAGGAGGCCTTCATGTGAAGACTGACTGGCCTCTTATGTCAGCTCTCTGGGGGCTCTGACCTTTCCTCTGGTGCCGCTCTCTCTCTCTCTCTCTCTCTCTCTCTCTCTCTCTCTCTCTCTCTCTCTCTCTCTCTCTCTCTTTCTCTCTCTCTCTCTCTCTCTCTCTCTCTCTCTCTCTCTCTGTCTCTCTCTTTCCCCCTGTCTCTATCTGAAGGTTGATTCTAGAACCCTGTATGGGACTGTGCAAGGACTGACTTCCTTCTGTGTGTCAGAATAGGTGGCCCCATTGTCACTGTGGTGAGGTGACATTGTCGAGGCAAGGTAGAGGCAAGGATGTCTCACTCACAGCCTCCGAGAAGGACGAAGGAGTTTACACGTGTGCTTGTTTTATTACTGAGGATCTAGCAGAGCATGGGAATGATCTTTATCGCTCTAGTCCCCTCTCAGTGGTTTCTGCCCCCTCCCACGTCCTACAGAAACCCAGCTACCCTGCCCTGTCTTCCTCCCCTTTCCCCCTTGCCTCTTCTCAGCATTGGCACGGTTCCATCTTTGTCAAGCCATCCCTCCATCCTCAAGACCTCATCGCCTGTGTGTGTGTGTGTGTCTCCATGCCGTCTCCACCTCTCGTACCAGAGAGGCTAGTGCCTTGCCCCCCCCCCCCCCCCTCCCCCCCCTACAGGCAACCAGGTTGACAATGTTGTTTACCTCCACTTGCTACTGTGTTGTTCCCGGTTGCCATGACGCTCCTCTCAGGTAGAGAATCAAACAGACGTTGATTGGGGGGTGTTACAGAGATCAATGGCAAACTGCTGTTTGTTTAGGCAACATTCCTCAATGTGAGCCAGCCTTTAACAACTTTAGCTGTACATGGGGGCATGTGGACTCGGACCGGAAGGTTAATGGTTAAAATCTATGCTGGTATTGTGCTTCCACATGCAAATTGTGTCTACGAAGCTCTTGAAAGACCCTTCACTGTGAACATTTTCTCTGGTACAGTGGGAGGACCTCCGTATGGAAGTCTCACCCAGACAGACAGGACAGCTGTCGGCCTCAGGAGAGGGGTGACAAGGGGCAAATGGACACGTCTGTACCACAGCTTATCTTCACCAATGACTAGAGGCTGATAATGGATGGAAAACAGGAGGCCAAATATTCTAAGTGCATTTTATGGACTCGAGTGAGGAGAGGAGAAAATAGGAGCGGATTGCTTTACCTGAAAGGTCCATTGTTTGGCTCTGCTGTAGTGTTAATGTGTAACTCCAGGCGTGAGTGTGTGTGTGTGTGTTAGTCTTTGGTACAGGTATATTTGTGTCAGTTAGTTTTTTTCAGAAATTCCTTTTCTTCTTCATCATCAAAGGAATAATTCACCAGACACATTTCTGGTTTCCATAGCGACCGACAACTGTTTGTACAGTGTTAAGGGGATTCACTGATTTAGGTTGTGATAGGGGAGTTGACCTCAGTGAACATGTACAGATCAGGTTTTAGCCTGAAATTGTGATGTCCTGTCCTTTATCTCTGTCTTTATGTACACAGTTTGTGTGAAGTGTGTGTGTGGGTGCGTGTGTGAGTGAACGTTTTATATGGGAGGAAGTGTTTTCTACATGTGTTGCATAATTCCTTGATGAGAAACAGAGAAATCTCTTCCATGAACTCAGCCAATCACAGAAGTGATCCATGATCCTTTCCCAACCCCACTCCCAGAGAAGATGAATTGGTTGTGTGTGTGTGTGTGTGTGTGCGTGTGTGTGTGTGCGTGCGTCCAGGGGTGCATTTGTGTGAGGTTGTGATTGATGTACAGGACTCCTTGTCATCACGTCCCTAAACCTTCTCTCCATGATTAAAAAGAACCCTTTGAAATCACACTTTTACAACGGTCATGAATATGATATGGTGTATGAAGTGATTAGAATACAAACTGGCTCCATCGATGCCTCAGTCTAAGGCAGCCCCTCCCTGTCACTCTGTCTAGAACACATCCATTGTGCGGGCTGGAAAGAGATGAACCAGACACTGTGTCTACAACTCTCTTGGGCCTCTCTGGACTTCTTGTGCTCCTTCCATGTTGGGGTCAGTAGGGACATAGTGTGTGTGTGTGTGTTTGTCTGGGAGTGTGTGTGGGTAGGGTGTGGACGGCGAGGGTGTGTGAGGATGTGCTTGTGTGTCTTTCATAAAAGCAGGATTGCCCTGCTGCCCTGTTCAGCCCAAAGACAAATACACAGGAGCTGAGCTGCACTTAATGAACAAATTGTGTGTGTGTGTGAAGTTGTGCACGCGTGTTTGTGTGCTGCCTGCATCACGGCTCATCAGCACATTTATTTCACAAGAGTTCTCCACTAATGCCGGGGTGTTCCGGATGGTGTAGCAATGGGTGTATTTGTGTGAAAGTGTGCGTGTGTGTTTATGGATGCGGTGGCTGCAGAATGTATAAACGATCTGATGTGTATTCATGAGGTGTAGGAGCTGCGTGCGCTCTGATCTCTTCAACATTCGAAACTGCTGAGCCACTGAAACACTGAGTCCCCCTCTCCTCCTCCGTGCCTCCGCTCCTCCACCACCTCCTCCATCTTCCTTCCTTCTCCATTGTTCTGGCTCGACTTTATTCTGGGGGGAAATCCACGCTCATCCCTTATTCCCTCCTTCCTCTTCATCTTTTCTGGAGTTCAGTCCCTCCGTTCATGTGAGCCTGGTCCTGGTTCCGGTTCGTTCATCAGGCAGACCGCGAGACACAACACCCACAACAAACCTCTTGACCCCACCCGCCCGGGTTGAGAAGTGACTCAAATCAAATAGACCCAAATGTCAATAAGGCCTGTTACAGTTCTTATTATCAACATGCTGTACCACCCTTCCCTCCCTCTATGTTTATCACTACCCCTCCCTCCCTCCCTCCCTCCACCCCTTCCTCCATCCCCCCCGCTCTCTCCTCATCAGTAGCCTGTCCGTGTTATCTGGTGCTTGGGCTCTGGAGGCTTGGTGGAGCTGCAGAGAGAGGGAGAGGTTGCCCTGTAAGCAAACCTGGGAGACGAGAGAGGAATGGAGCACGGGGAGAAGTGAGGAAACTTGAAGGAGGAGGGAGGGAGGGAGGGAGGGAGGGAGGGAGGGAGGGAGGGAGGGAGGGAGGGAGGGAGGGAGGGAGGGAGGGAGGGAGGGAGGGAGGGAGGGAGGAAGGAAGGAAGGAAGGAAGGAAGGGAGGGAGGGAGGGAGGGAGGAGGGAGGGAGGGAGGGAAGGAGGGAGGGAGGGAGGGAGGGGAAGGTGTAATGAATGAGAGACTGCAGAACTATCTGACCTCCTTTCTTTCCCTGTCCTCCCTTCAACAACGAACATTCTGGAACCATGGTGCACTTGAGGTCTGTGCACTTGAGACTGTGTGCATGTGCGGGTGTGTGTATGTGTGTGTGAGTGAGTGTGTGTTTGTGTCTGTGTGAGGCCTAAGTGACAGAGTGGCAGGGTGATGGATAGGGTACTTTAGGGCAGGGCTACAAGCTCCTCCGAGCTAATTGGTTTTCCTGATTGAGCTTGATTGAATGAGAATGGCATGCGAAGAGGGTAGTAGTCTGGTGTGTGTGTGTGACAGTGTGTGTGTGTTTGGAGGGTTTACAGGGGGTCAGAACGTCAGATTCAGAGGTGTTAAAGATCACATTTCTGCTGCTGCGACAACCTCAGTCCATGGTGTGTCCGAAGTGTGTGTGTACATGTGTGTGTGTGTACATGTGTGTGTGTGTTGATTGGGTTTCCCCCATTAGTCTGCGTAGCTCGTATTTCCCCATTGTTTACACCACAAAGCAGCAACAGAGTTCAACCTTAGACCTCTTTGCTTCCACATGCTACTACGAGACAGCAAACAGCATCAAGTACATAGACTGGTCCAACCAGTATAGTTCAGTTATTATCAAGGAACATTCCAAATAATAAGTAAGAGTATCTACACTACAACAAAGTGGAGGAGAAGGTGTGTGTGGGAGCAGAGTTTGGTAGACAGAGTAAGATGTCAGCAGATTGAAACTCTACCTGAGTTCACACCAGTCCTCCTGGGGAGCTGATAGATGGCCCACAGTGCCCTGGAGGTCACCCTGCGCCCCTGGCAGCTGGCCTGGGAGGACCTGTACCATCAGTCACTGCAGCGGTAGTAAAGGTGCCCGTCAGGGTTGGCAGGCACATGTACACACACACACCAGCACAAACACACACACACAAAAGCACATACACACAAACACACACACACACAAGCACGCACACACACAAACAAGCACGCACGCACGAACGCGCACACCTATCTGGTGTCAAAACACCTGAAGTCAATGTGATCCGGTTTTATGATCATGTGTATTCCAGATGGAGAGGACCTTTCTCTCTCTCCCCCAATGACCCGCAGAAACACACAAGCACCTCCTCTCCTCTCTGCTCAGGCCTGCTGGGCCATGGACATCTACCTTTGCCAATGTCAAGTCAGCAATCCCAAGATGCTGAGAAAATAGAAACCATCCATCCCCCTTACACACACACACACACACAGGCATGCACACGCACACCATATGAAAAGCACCCAACGTTTCCGGGACCTTGAGCAAGCAGCTCAGGACTGATACAACTCCAGATGTCTGCTGGTGTCATCTCCCAGGAAAACAACATAGTCCGAATTCCACCTTACTGCTCCGGTCCTCCATGATACCCTGGAGTCACATTCCCCTCGACGCTGAACTCTCGTTGTGAGCTCCACCTTCTGTTCCCTCTCTCCCTCCCTCCATCCCTTCCCTCTCTCCCTCCATCCATCCATCCATCCAGCCGCTCCCCTCTGTTCTATGTGTGTTCTATCGGTTCTGGTCGTTCTGCTCTGTGCTCTCTCTCCTCTCCTCTCTCTGCCCCTGGTGGGGTTGGCAGGTTCACAGCACAACAGCTGCTTTCTGCAGGACCTTCTGACTTGTTTTCTCTGGGTTTGAGTTCTAGGAGCCGTGTGTTGTTAGATAACACAGCTGCTGTGTGTGTGTGTGTGTGTCTGCCAATGTGTGGCAGAGAGAGAGAGAGAGAGAGAGCAGAAGAGTTTGTGTTTGGCAATCAGAACTTGGTATGTGTGTGTGTGTTGTGTGTGTGAACCATAAACAAGTCTTTAAGGGTTCCATTGTAACAGACCAGTGGGATCAAACTCCCCTGAGGTATTTGCCAGAGAATGAGCAGTATGTGGTGGTGGTTCGGATGGAGAGCCGAGGCCTGCCCAGACCTGTCCCCTCGCTGCCCCAGGGAGGGTGACCATAGGCAGGCAGGAGGAGGAGGGCCGCGGAGGGTGTCCCCTGGAGCAGGGGAGAGAGCACAGCCGCTGAGGAGGAAGCCATGCTCCGTGTGTGGACAGATTAAGTGAAGGGGAACTGCACCAGGAATGTCTTCCTCTGTCTTCATTTTCACTCGTTTCTTTTTCCTCTCCTCCTCAGTCCACCGCCTCCCTTCCTCATCCTTTCCCTTCACGGTTCCCTCGTTCCTCAAAGGTCATCCATCCCCCCGTCTTCCCTCTCTCTCTCTCTCTCTCTCTCTCTCTCTCTCTCTCTCT